>NW_024883070.1:0-143001 GCF_019059575.1 Amphibalanus amphitrite | reverse complement strand
TCATACTTGCCCAACAGGCATGGGAAGTTTCATCACGATCCATCAACCGATGTCCGTACCACCCGGAGGAAACCTCGGCGTTGGCACTCAGTTTGTGAAAATCGGCCGGAGGCTGTACCTTTATGACGTCATAACTCCGTGACTGACATGACCCAGATCAATTTTTTTTCGGCAAAAGATGCGCAAAGGTTGCCCCAGAGGGTATTGAAAATTTCAGCCCGCTACAACAAGCCGTTTAGCGTGCACTTTGAAAAAACCTCAGGGGGGGGGGTTGATACAACCCCCCCCCCTAGGCGTTCTAGGGTTAATCATCGGTGCTTGCACATTGATTACATTTGCAGTTACATAGGTTTTTAAATAATTAGGTAGCGTCGAAATACCTACCTAAAATTGTTTCAGTTTGGTATGATGGGTGGGTAGAATCGGAAATAAAAATAAAACTACTGTTAACGCCAGACCCCTTGAGACCCTAATTTTTCGCGATTACTTTTAAATGCGTGAAGGAATTTCAACCAAGCTCAGGACATGCCCGTTTCAAGACAGGCCGAAACTTTTACAATTTAGATATTTTATCGCCATTTCAATATTTCAGGCACTTGTCATTGACTCGTAATGTTAACTGTTTTTCCATCCTGGATAGAGGCTTTCTACGTCATATGACATTAGGCTCCGCCCACGACTGCGGCATTGACCCGTGCCCATCAGCGACCTCTGTACAAACGACACCCCTGCCATCTGTGAAGGACTATGAATTTCGCTGACGCTTCACGTGCTATGAGTCAATTGCAGCAGACGGTCAAGTAAATGTTAGGCTCTTGTTGACTCTTGTATATAGGACCAAAAGGACCATCACTCCTCAACCTACTACTCAGTCGTGCTTCGAACAAACGTTAACGATTCCTAACAAATACGATTTTCGATGTAGGGTATCTGTTTGAAATACGAGCGAGCCGTATGATGTGAAGCTCAGGCAATTAACTTATTATTGCGTTGTTCGATGGTTGCATAGCGATGTACAAATCGGCAGCTACTTGGTGACATCCGACATCCCATTATCGCATTATCTGCAACGCCATTGGCTTTAAATACAGGTGAATATTTCCTAACCTTATGTCAGTTATATGCCATCTGCCCGTCATATGCAGCTTATATAAAAAAAATATCAGTGAACATATCAGCATTGTAGAAGCAATGCGCATTGAGCATTTATGACTCCTTAGTCATCATGTTGCTCTCTGGGCACTGTCAGCCAAGACGCTACGCACAACTCCGCCGGCTTTCGGCACCGCTCGACCGTCGCCCGTCCCCGCTCCCCGCCACAGCGAGAGTGACCGCGCGCCGGCCCGAAACCGCCGCAGGCCAAGACCACAGAGGCGGGGCTTAGCTGTGACGTCATAACGTATCACAGACTGACTGGTGATAGCCTCTACACACCGGATGAAAATCTTGCTCGAAATTTAACATTACGAGTCAATGACAAGTGCCTGAAATATTGAAATGGCGATAAAATATCTAAATTGTAAAAGTTTCGGCCTGTCTTGAAACGGCCATGTCCTGAGCTTGGTTGAAATTCCTTCACGCATTTAAAAGTAATCGCGAAAAATTAGGGTCTCAAGGGGTCTGGCGTTAACAGTAGTCGCAACTGCTGTAGCGTCATTCTCTGCTCCTAAGCTGTTCACATAATGCAATAATAACTCAGCTCAATAACTCAGCTACAACTTTTCTTTCTGAGCAATAGGGAATGCATCAGGATTAGGTACCGATTGCAGCAAAGTAAGGCCCGGTAAAGGCTGCTAAATATGTGCCGTTGATCCGCTGAGTGCGTGGCTCCGCCGCGCCATCTGCGCTGCATCAGATAGTACGTGCTGCCACCTAGGTCCAATTATCGGCCCTTCACCTGGCAGTGCTGCAGCCTGCAGAGTGCACCTCGGGCTGTAGCGCTGAGACATTTGTATTTCATCCCGTGCCCCACTGGGGCTCCTGGATTTCCACGCCCTGCTGAGGGAAGAGGGACATTAGAACAAACCCTTCTAGCTCGACTCCATGACAACGTGGCAGCCCGTGGTATCCGGCGTTCGAAAGAGCGTAAAAATGTAGGTTTGGTATGTAATATGTAGGTTGGAGGAGCAGGAGCCTGCCTGTAAATGGGCATATCGGCCCGTTGAAGGATGACTCGAAAAAAAAAAACAATAGAGCTGCAGCGCCGCGAAAAAGCGCATTCGATAGCCCTATATATTAACCCGCGCCCCGTTGAGCTCTGCCGAGCAACGCGCCCCGTTAGGCGGCACGGGCGGACATCGATAGCAGCGCCTCTATCGGTCACTAGGGAAAGCTGGGCTGTAGGCGACGAAATACCGGCTGAGTTGTCACAAGTTAAATAGGTTTATAGGCATCCTTCTTGTGAAAAAGTTGAACTTTTGCCTTCAATATTTCTACAGGCAATTTTAAAAGTGCCTTCACATAGATTACAAAACCGTTTAAATTATTTTATTCACTTCAAGCCTTCCCTATTGTTCTTGATGATGCGGGAACTATTTCTAATTAGTGTTTCTAGCTTAGTAAAAGAACATATTTCACAAACGATGAAAAAAGCATAAATGGAAGATTTTAAATGCAATTTTCTGTAACAAGTAATGGTAAATTGTCCACACATCAAGGAAAAGGTGCATGCTAACTGATAATTTGAAGTTCTTGGGGCCAATTGGTTTCTTCTTTTCTTACGTCGCCCCAATGGCCGCGAATACACTTGTGATAACGCCTATCGCTGTTGGGGGCGTTGGGGGTGGGGTGGGGGGAATTTGCCCCCCCCCCCCCCAAGATCTCGAGAACCACGCAACCTAGCGACAAGCAGCAAACGGTGTTGGATAGCCCTATCAGGGAACTACCTTGTGATCCAATTTCATTGACCTAGATCAAACCGATGACGTCACAGGTCAGGGCAAAGGCCGAATTTCCACCGTTTACAGGCATTTCAAGAAATGCGTTGTAAAATCGAGTAAAATGCATTTCATTGAAAATTATCGATGGGAAAATGTTCTTCAAACACATATTTTGCTATTTCAGGTCACTGATAAGTGATACCAGGTCAGGTCACAGAGGTCAGGTCACTGAGGGTCACAATATGAAAATATCATGTGATACATGTACATACGAGTATTATGGTCCATTTTATATGTCAAATACGATAATGTGGGTCAGGCAGCCTTTGAGGTCAGTTAACCCTCGCACCGACGGGGGGGCGGATATCCGCCCCCTGAGGTTTTTCGCGAATAGCGGGAAAACCGCGGCGCGTAGCGCCGCGAAATTTGGTATGACTATAACCTCATCAATTTTACACATGGTGTGCAAGTTTGAACCTCCTACCTTTTAAGGTCAGGTCACCAGGTCACTTTGAATGACCCAACCTCAAGTCACTTTTTTGCAACTTTGTCACCGTGCCAGAGCTACAGTAGATGTCGGAGGCCTTTGAAAGTCGCAGGATATTATTAGGACATTAGTAGCTACAATATGTTTATCTCTAAATTTTGATATCGGTGACCTAAGGTCAGGTCAATTTCGCGACCTCCCCATTATAAGTCAATGGGGGAAAAATCAACTCCCTGTTTTTACCACTAAAACGGGTCGGAATGGCCCCATATACCATACATGACTTCATATACGATCAACCTTCACTACCTTGAGGTCTGTTTTGCTGTTGGGCAGCTGTGAGGTCATGTGACGTCATCAAAGGTCACCAAAGGTTTTTGGCCAATAACTCCGTACAGGAACAAGATACAGACGCGTGGATGGTCTCATTGTGTTCAGCTCGTCAAGACGCATCGAATGATATACATGATGACCTCGAGGTCACGTGACCTGAGGTCAACCTTTGACTTTGACCTTTCGAGGTCAACATATATATCATTCGATGCGGATTGACGAGAGGATCACGATGATGCCCTTAGTTTGCTCCTATCTTGACTAATTCGAAAGTTATTCGAGAAAAACTCTCTCCATATCTAGCGCCGCCATTTTGACTTTTTCGACCCCTGTGACGTCATCTTTGACCTGACCTGAAAATGACCTTGGTAAAATTGGAGATCTTGGCCGTGCGTATCCGATGCCGTTTACCGCTTGTCGCTATCTTGCTTCGTTCTCGAGATCTCAGGGGGGGGGGCGGTCATCCGCCCCCCCCCGTCGGTGCGAAGTTGGCGCAGACCCCCGTCGGTGCGCGGGTTAAGATTATGTTCTAGTGAAGGTCAGGTCAAGGTCAGGTCAAGGTCAGGTCAAATTAGGTCAAATTTCAAAATTGATATTTTTGCATAAAATGGGTATCGATTTGATGCAACTCGTCAAGGGGAGTTCATTGGTGGTCTTTGTTTTGCCCTACGTGGTCTAGAATCGCTAATAATTGAGTTCAAAAATTTGACGTGATCATTTTTGAACAGTTTTTTTCGCTATAACTTGGCCAAAAAACGAGATATCGATCTGAAATTTGGTATGTACATACTAGAGCGCAGGGACTATCACATTTATTCCGTTTTTTCGAAATTCGGGAAAAAATTGGATTTTTTATAGTTTTTCTAAAAAATCATTTTTTTATTTTTTATTGGGTCAAAAACCCAAAAATTTGAAAATCCGAGAAAACAGTTTTGTAGCGCCGTTTTTCGTCTACTAGACCATATAGAAAACTTTGAAATTTCTTGGCAACTGTAGATTTGGTGAGCATTTCAAGATTGCATGTTTTTTTTGCTCATTTTTGCTCGAACATGACCTAAGTATGACCTCAATAACTCCTGACCTAAGATGACCTAAGACTTGAAATTTGGTGTGCAGGTGTCAAATTGATGCCCGGGAAGGTGCTGAAAATTTGGCGGCGCTGCGCACCGCCGTTTTTTGCTATGCAGGAAAAACCACAGGGGGGGGGGGCAAATTGCCCCCCCCCCCCAACGGGGCGAGGATTAACGCCCTTTCTAAGCAATACCCTCAGGATGCCCTCAGGTTTCACCTATCGTTAACGGTTTTGCCTGCAGGGGGCAAAACTGCCAGAATAGCTGCTTTTTTCGGAAACAGTTTTTCTGCAATAACGTTTGATCAAAGCCTTGCACGAGGCTACTTTTACCGACATCGTGTTCCTCTCGTGAAGACGCATCGAATGAACTATAACTTGACCTTGAAAGGTCAACTTGAAAATTTGACCTCAGGTCAAGGTCATGACCTGACTGAAAATGGTCATGTTGTATATCAGTCGATCGGAATCGTCGGCTGTACGCATCTAAGGCGTTTTCATCGCTCTTGCATGCCTCTATCAAAATTTATTTGCGAAAAAAAAACTGTTAGATACCATTCGCGACCTGAGATGACCTCAGGGGCATAAACAGGGGTCATGGACATCATTTTCATGCTCAGTGTGTTTAAGTTACCTGTACTTCAGTTTTGGGAATGTTTATAATGGCTTTCCTCTAAAAGCGGCGCATTTCAGCTTTCTCCCATTGACTAAAGGTATAACATATATACCTAATGGGGACTGGGGAGGTCGCAAAATTGATCTGACCTTCAAAATTCTGAGATATAAATTTTGTACATGCTATTGCTGTTAGCAATCACTGAAGGTTTCAAAACGATTGTTCACTGGGTGTAGCTATGGTAGAGATTGAAACTTTTTAAGAGGTGAGGTCACTTTAAGTGACGTGGTGACCTGACCTTGAATGACCTTAAGCGCCGCCGTTTTTTAGATATTCACGAAAAACCACAGGGCGCAGGTTAAGATACTCTGTCCCCCTCCCCGCTTTGAGTGATGGTTCGGAAAGCAAGAGTGATTGAGTCATGGCTTTCCTCACCCCCAACCCAGCCCGGCCCGGTGTGACAGCGACACACGACCGATATAATCAGTCACCAAAAAAAAAAAAAAAAAAAACACTGTCGATGTTTTCAAACACTGTCTACGAATTGTCGCCAGCGTGCTTTGTTTCGTTAGATCTTTGGGGCATGAGTATCCTCTCTCCCTTCCACCCTCTCTCCGGCTCCCTCCCTCCTCTCTCCTCTTTCTCTGTGTCCCAGTACCAGCACCTCCATCGCCGCGACTGAAAGCAGCTCCTTATAGTATAGGTGTGCATATGTGAGTCTCGTTAACCTTGAAATGAGCTACGAGCATGGACCCCGCCGTATCATTAGCACTGCCGGCGGGGCTCCGGCGCTGGAGAGACTCACTATCACTGATGCAGCATCATGGAATATTCATTATTTACTATACACTCCACTCTGAGAACCTCGGTCCTTGCATCACAGCTCTCCCGCTTCCCATCTTCTCCATCTGTCTGTCTGTCTGTCTGTCTCGTCTCTGTCTCGTTTATTTCTATTCTCTATTCTCTATTTCTATTCTCTGTCTCGTTATTTTCTATATCGTTTATTTCTACTCTCTCTCTCTCTCTCTCTCTCTCTCTCTCTCTCTCTCTCTCTCTCTCTCTCTCTCTCTCTCTCTCTCTCTTCCCCCTCTTCCTCTCTCTTTTTTCTCTCCACCCTTTCCTCTCTTTCTCTCCCTCTCAGGCCTCTCACAAACCCATGCGCTCTCTCACACCCTCTATCCTACTCCCTCCCTGCCCCCCCTCCCCTCCCATTACTGGCCGCTGATACCACTTCCGCACAGTGCACACCTTACCTCGGTGACTCCCCTGCTCTACCCCATCTGCCTCGGTGACTCCCCTCCTCTGTCTCGGCTCCCCTGCTCTACCCGCTCTGCCTGGCGCACCTCCCGTGCTCCCGCTGCTCTACCCCTGTGTCGCCGCTCTGCCTGCCCCCCACCTCCCGTGCTCCCCCGCTCTGCCTGGAGTGGCCCCCACCTCCCGTGCTCCCGCCGCTCTGCCGGCGCACCTCCCGTGCTCCCGCGGCGTCTGCCTGCCCCCCACCTCCCGTGCTCCTCGCTCTGCCTGGAGTGGCCCCCACCTCCCGACCTCCCGTGCTCCCGCTCGGCGTCTGCCGGCGCCTGTCGAGGGCGCTGCACCGACTCTCCGCCTGCCGCCCGGCTCCGACCCCGACCGGCCCTCAGTCAGGTGGGAGCCGGCGAGGGAGGAGCACACGACGGGCAGGACAGAGCGAGAGAGCGGAGAGAGAGGGAGCGACTGGTACAGAGCACTCGGAAAGGTGAGCGTGGCAGCGGTGTCCTCTATATGTGTTATACACTGCAGGCAGGTTACAACAGGCGATGAGGATCTGGCTGATTTTACAGAGGTTTGAGCGGTAAAACAGGACGCGATCTTCTTCTCATCGTTCGGACCGAGAGAGCTCTAGGTGATGAGTTACCTACATATGTGTGGTTAGATCGCGCGTTCAATTTTCGCGCTGAGGAAAGAATAGGCGTCTAGGAAAAACTGAATTTCCAAGATGCGTAAAAAACGCACAGTTCACGCATGTAAAAAATGAGGCACAACCAACGTTACTGTACATTTCTAATGCATGACATTATAATTTATAAGCCATCAACAATAGGCTTATTTTTATTCATTCGTGATTTATCGCCTTCCGAAGCGGCTGCTATTGCCTAGGCATGTATGTAGGCAGTCTCTCAATGGTGGCCCACTAAACGCCGTATACCGACCTAATGGCGCCGAGGAACTGACGATGATTGCTCTCCGCATTCCCATGAAGTGCAATATAACCTAATGGGACGGCGCGGGTCCCATGGCTAGAGGGGAGAAAGCTCTGCAAGCTGCATGGTCATATCTTTTCCTATCCAGGTCTTGTCTTTGGTGTTGTCATCACCAGTTTCGTTTAGGCTATTATCGTGTGGAGAACGTCACTGAAGCCTGCGCAATCAGCTTCCTTCCGCTTTAAGTACAGTCCACAGCAGAAGTAATGTGCGGTTTCAGTCAGAGGTATGTTCTGCTTCTGAAGCTTATGAACGACTAGCGAGACTACAATGAAACTTTGAATGTAGCTTAGATGTATCGTCACCCTTGCAGCTGCAACTTTATCTATTGACATTTTCTTTTCGATCACTCCGCATTAAAAAATCGCCAGTCAAAGCCATCCATTGAGATTGGTAAAACCACACATCACTTTAGCGGTGGGCTGTACAGTCTGTCTTAAAAGTACCGCGCAAAGTGACGGTGGATCCATCAACCCTAACCGAGGAAGGGCCTGTGTTAACCCTCGCATGTGTAGGGGGGGGGGGTCGGATGGACCCCCCCCCCCATGGTTTTTCGCGAATAACTCGCGTAAAAAGCGGCCGATCGCGACGAAACTTTCAGTACCCTCGCATTGATCAATTTTACACCTACCCTGAAAATTTCATGACCCTGACCCAAATGACCTTTGACCCGTGACCTCTTTTCCGAGACCATGTTTGGCCGGAATCGCGATTCGGCGTACGTCGGCTCGCATTAGCCGCGCGTTTGCAAGCTTTTCGTGGTTTCAAACGTTCAAACATGTGATGTGATGTTGCTCCCATGCATTAGGGTGGGTGTCAAGGTCACCTGAAGGTCAGGTCAGGTCATTGACCTTTGGTGACCTCGGGTGACCTCGGTTCACTTTTTCGAGTTTTACATGTTTCTAGGCTAGTTTTTGGAGCTGAATTCGAATTTAGCAACCATTTGAACATTTACGAAGTAGTTTTGGTGCCTTCGTAACATGTTACGAAGCTGTCAGAGGCGGTTGACACGTACTACAAATACCCGTCACGACGCCTACTGGTTGACCTGACCTGACCTGACCCGACCTGGTCTAAATGCTTAAAGACATCATCTGTGATCAAAACTAACACGATATTCGTGATCAGCACCCCGAAAAACCCCTTAGCAGCCACACTTTACGACTTTCTAATAGGTCCCGATTTTCCCGACTTTGGGTCATTGACCTGACCTGGAAGGTCAACCAATGACCTAGGACCTTAAAATTGGGTATCATCGGCTTCCTCTCGTCACGGGCAACACGCTCGTTTTTTCCGCGAAGCTCTAGCTCGATTAGGGGCCAAACGGCAAGGGGGGGTCCAACCGACCCCCCCCCTACACATTAGAAGCTGGAAAACGCCGCACACATGCGAGGGTTAATTTGAAAGTCACCGAATCAATTGACCTGGGGAATGGACGAGGATATCCATTGTTTCGGTGACTCAAATCCAGCAGTCCTTCCTCGGTCAGGCTTGATGGATCCACTGTTACTTTGCGCGGTACTTTTAAGACAGACTGTACATACATATCTTGCGCCGGGCCGGGGGTGTTTGAACACCCCCCTGCGGTTTTTCGCAGATATCTCAAAAACTTTTCTGACACACCTGTTAACCCGGCAGTTGCTGGGGTATTTCGCCACCCACCGTTTGCTGGGGGGGGGGGCGTTAAACGCCCCCAGCCGATAACTCAAGAACCAATAGGCGCAGCGAAACGCACGAGGCGGCAAACGAAAGAACGCGACGAGACGCTTCAGATGAGTACTTTAAAGTTGAATTTTGAGGTCACAGCTCGGGTCAAGGTCAGGTCAAACACCTGAAATCGGCCTTTCAGTAGCATGGACTTCAGGACTTCGCAATGGGCGCCTCTCGTCATAAACTCTGTCAAAACGGTGCACAATCCATCATATAAGGCCTACAAGAGTGTCAGCTCCATGTAGGGGTCAGTCAAGCATAGGTCAGGGTCAAGGTCACTGGTCAGGTCAACCCGGTAGGCACATATCCTCGAAAATCAAAACTGATATTCGCATCATGTGACACATGTTTTATGGGTAATTTTGGGCGTAGAGCACGATAGTGACATTCATTTTATCATATGTGTACGTGTTTTGCTAAAAAAGTTCAATTTAAGAAATTCGTGTATCATGGTCGTGAAGTAGTCACGAGAAATTGCCAAGATTCAGTTCAAGATTTTGGAAAATGCGCAACGATAATCAATAATTGAAGATAGCCATTTGATTGTTCATGGTATTGGCAGTCTAATGGCGTTTACGGCATGTCTGTATGTCTATTTTGTGATTTTATATGATTTTTTGAACATATGCCGTTTTTGGTCGAAAAGTCAGAAATCATGACGTCACTAAAACCTCGATATCTCAAAAACTTTCCGACCGATTTTTTTAAACTTTGTCACAATAAACTTCAATCAATTCCCTACAGGCACCCAAAATTTGGCGCGCCGCACATTGTTATGCTATGGCCCGGCGAAAAAAGTGGGGGCGTTTAACGCCCCACCCCCCAGCAACTCGCGGGTTAATGCATCTTTTTCGCACCGGCACATGCTGTGAAAATTTCAGGCCCAGGACTTCATGCTCAGGTCACCAGGTCACGTCAGGTGACCTCACGTCAGAAATGTTTGAATCCCCATCATAGCTACACCCACAAAACGATCGCCTTGAAACTTTTAGAGATTGACAAGAGTAACAGTAGCCGTTTTCACGACGGGCTATCCGGCGAGTGCACCTGATTGAACCTGATTTGACCAAATCTGCACCTAATTTCTTTTACAGCAAATATCTTTATTTTATGAATTTATTTCAGTGTTTTAACCCGGCACCGCCTGGGCTATTTCCGTACCCACGACAGCCTGGGGGGGGGGGGGTCGGATCCGACCCCCCCCCCTGTTATCTCGAGAACCAATGGTCGTATCGAGCCCCGCGAGGCGGCGTTCGAAAGGTCTCTAGGAGACGTTCCCAAAGCACTCTTAAGATTTTAAGATTGAGGTCAACTTTCGGGTCAAGGCCAGGTCAAAGGTCAAATTCAGGGGTTTTGCATGATTAGGCTTACGGACAGCGGAATCGATAGCTGCTGCTCGAAACTCACCAAAAATGACCTCAAAGGCCTAGTGAAGGTACCATGTGTGTATAGGGGTCATACTAAGTACGGGTCAAGGTCAGGTCAGGTCACGAAAGGTCACGGTTTTCAATTTCTGCTACATGGGCGTGCGACACATGTTTTATGGCTTATTTTTCACGCCGAATCCGATGGTAATGGTTATATGTGACCCCAAGTCACTGTGCTGGTGATAAGTGTGCATTGAAAGCATAAAAAATCGTTTATACTATACGAGGGCTGAGAAAAAAGGTCAATTTTTCAACTTTTTATTTTTGACATAAAAATGCACTTTTCTAGACGAGCTTTGTCCCAGGAATCTAGTGGTGCCATTTGTTTTCACATGCGATGTTCAGAAGTACCTCTAATTCACGAAAATGCTTATGACGTCACCATGCCCTATACATGTTGGAGCTATTTTTTACAATTTGGGGGTCAAAAAACAAGATAGAAAGTTGAAATTTGGGGCATCTAATGTTCTAATAGAGCTCTACAACATATACTCCGGTTTTTTGGAAATTCCTAAATTTTGGATTTTATTAGCTGTTTTCTAAAGAATATAGTTTTTTGAATTTTTAGGGGTAAAAAACGCATTTTATGGAAAATCCGAGATAGCCATTTTAAAGAACTCGTTGAGTTGCGTCTTTTCATGTCCTTAATTTGCAATTTGCTTTAAACCCTGATTTTTGGCGATTTTTTAAACATTTACCACTTTTTGACTAAAAACGCCATGTAGTTACATCACTAAAATCGATATATCTAAAAAAAAAATGGAAATTTTTTCTTAAAAATTGCATAGGAGACGTCAAATTGATGGGGGAGAAGGTATGCCAAGTTTCAAGTAGATAGCGAAAGTGGTTCATGAGTTATTCAAGAAAAACGGAGGGGGGGGGGGGTCGGATCCGACCCCCCCAGGCGGTCGCGGGTTAACCCGCGCCCGGCTGGGGGTCCTGGATTTCCACGCCCTGCTGGGGGGGGGGGGGTGGTGTTTGAACATTCCCCTTCTAACTCGGCTCCTGGGCCACGTAGCGATACGCGGAAGGCGGCGTTCGAAAGAGCGTCAAAAATAATGAGGAAATCACTTCAGTCAATTTTTGGTCAGGTCAAAGGTCAGGTCACCAGAGGTCATTGAAGGCAAAATTTCGCCGATTTCCAGGTCGAATGTCGACAATTTCCAAGAAGCCAACCCATAACTCGGGAACAAATAGAGCTACAGCGCTGCGGAAAAGCGCATTCGATAGCCCTATTAACGCGCTTTCTGAGTGATTATCTCATATTTGACCTAACGTCAACGGTTTTGCCTGCAGGGGGCAAAAACTGCAAAAATGGCCGATTTTTTCGGAAACAGTTTTTCTGCAATAACTTTTGACCCAAGCCTTGTACGAGCTTACTTTTACCGGCATCGTGTTCCTCTCGTCAAGACGCATCGAATGAACTATAACTTGACCTTGAAAGGTCAACTTGAAAATTTGACCTCAGGCCAAGGTCATGACCTGAACGGAAAGGGTCATGTTGCATATCAGTCGATCCGTATCGTCGAGCTGAACACATCTAAGGCGCTTTCATCGCTCTAACATGCCTCTATCAAAAGTTATTTGCGAAAAACTGTTAGATACCATTCGTGACCTAAGATGACCTCAGGGCATAAACAGGGGTCACGGACACCATTTTCATGTTCAGTGTGTCTAAACCACTTGTAATTCAGTGTTTGGGAGTGTTTATAATGTCTTTCGTCCAAAAGAGGCGCATTTCAATTTTCTCCCATTGACTTAGGGGTATAATGGGGAGGTCGCAAAATTGACCTGACCTTAGGTCATAGATATCAAAATTCTGAGATATACATTTTGTACATGCTATTGCTCTTAGCAATCGCTGAAAGTTTCAAAGCGATCGGTCACTCGGTGTAGCTATGACAGACATTGAAACTTTTTATGAGGTGAGGTCACTTAAAGTGACCTGGTGACCTGACCTTGAATGACCTTGGTCTGAAATTTTTACAACATTTGTAGAATTGATGTATGATAAGGTGTACCAAAAACCGTTTTTGAGATATTCGCGAAAAACCACAAGGGGGGGTGTTCAAACGATTCCAGGATGAAAAGTCGAAACGTTAAAAGTAAACGGATGAAAAGTCAAAAGACATTAAGTGAACAGACAGAAAGTCAACATCGCAAGAAGTCAAAGGACAGAATGTCAAATGAACAAAAAGTCAACCTGCCAAAAAGTCAACACGCCAGAAGTCAACAAGCTAAAAGTCAACACGCAAGAGGTCAAAAGACATAATGTCAAATAGACAAAAAGCCGACATGTCAAAAAGTCAACGCGCTAAAAGTCAACACGCTAAAAGTCAACACGCATAAAGTCAACGCGCAAAATGTCAACGCGCAAAAAGTCAACACGCAAAAAGTCAAGACGCTAAAAGTCAACACGCCTAAAAGTCAACACGCTAAAAGTCAACACGCGAAAGGTCAACACGCTAAAAGTCAACACGCTAAAAGTCAACATGCTTAAAAGTCAACACGCTAAAAGTCAACACACAAAAAGTCAACAAGCAAATAGTTAATAGGTGCGCGAAAAGTTGATGCGCACAATGTAGTCAACAGCAAAAAGTAGTCTTTAACAGCAGTCGTTAACTAAGTCGGTACAAGTACGCCGCAGCCCGCGTCTCCGGTCGGCGACTGACCCGCGCCGGGCCACCTGATCTCCGGCCGCCGCCCGCTGGGCGCCGGCTGCACCGCATAGTGCGTCTCGGCGCGTCCCCGTGCGTGCCCCGACACTACCGATAAGAACGCTCCTACCTATTTTTACTTTGCTTTAAAAAGTATATTGGGAATGTGAACTTATCTATATAAAGTTGGCGTACTGTGCCTGCTGGTGGCGGGGGGGGGGGGGGGCAGTTCCGATAAGGAGACGTAGAGCGGAGGCGAAGATGAAGGAGAGGGACAGTAACTGGTGGCCACAATGCGCTATACTTGTCACCTCTCTTTGGACGTCACAGCTCCGAGGTCCTAAAAAAATTGTGTTTTTAGCAATCGCATCTCGATAACTTAATTGACCTAGGTATACATTTCGATGAAAATTGGTCACCTGAATTGTATGCAGTCCGTACCTTTCGATGAAAATTGGTCACCTTAATTGTATGCAGTCCGTGAATATTAACAGGTTGTTGTCTGTTGATGCTGATATGAGCGTTCCTTCCAAGGCAGGACAATCCGACAATCACACAATTTCCTCTCGTTCCAACTTCCACCTATCTAAAAGAAACGACGCGCTTTACTATTGTACCAATTGTACCATACAATACGCTTGAACTATAATAAAAGTGTGAAATCGCCAATAGAACCCGTAACGGAATCAATTGATGAGAAACGTCTCCCTACACAATATAGGAAATTTGAACAAGCGAACCTTTCGAATTTTCTAAAACGAAGCGAATTTTACTATGTTGAATCTCGACCTCGCACACACCGATTGGGACGCTGTTTTCTCCACGCCAGCTGTCACCGATAAGTGGAGCAACTTCTTGACGACTTTTTTACCCGTTCTGAACGCCCACGCTCCCATCAGAGCCGTCAAGATCCGGAACCCTACTGCCCCTTTCGTGTCCGACGCCACTAAGGATTTGATGTGTCGCCGTCGGGGGGCGCTAGCGCGGTACGGGCACGGCTCGAGCGAATACCGCAACGCGAACAGGGCGGTACGCAGCGCTATCCGGCGTGACAGCCGTGATGACGTGGAGCGGCGCATTCGGGAGAGTGGGCGCCGGGGCATGTGGCGCATTATCAGACGTACGTGGGTAGTAGGCGGGGGTCGCGTGCTGTGCCCAGCACATCGGCGGACCACCTGAATGAGTATTTTGTCAGTGTCGGACCGCGAGTAGCTGCCGAGGTACGCGGGTCGGGTGATCTGCCGACCGCCCCTTGCCGTTTGCCGCGTGTGGGCGCCTGTGCGTTCGTGCTGGCGCCGTTGTCGCTGTCAGAGCTGCGTGCTGTCGTCTTCGGACTCAGCAGCTCGTCGGCCTGTGGCGAGGACGGTGTCAGTATTCACGTGCTCCGTGCGTGTTTTGAGTCGATCGGTGAGGTGCTCCTACATTTGCTCAACTCCAGCATTACCCAATCCGACGTCCCGCACTCCTGGAAACATTCCCTTGTTCATCCCATCTTAAAATCCGGTGATTTGTCTAGCCCGTCCAACTTCCGTCCCATATCCATCGTACCTGTCATCACCAAAATCCTAGAGCGAGCTGTCCACCAACAGCTCTATTCCTACCTGTCCGAAAACCATCTCCTATCTCCTAACCAGCACGGTTTCCGACCTCACCATTCCACGGAAACCGCGCTCGCATCCATTTCCGACCATATCCTATCCGCATCTGACCATGGAGAGGTTTCCCTTCTCTGCCTGCTGGATTTGAGCAAATGTTTTGATGTGATTGACCACTCGAAGCTCCTTTCAAAATTACAGGCGCACGGAATTGACACTTCATGGTTTTCCGCATATCTTCAAAACCACACTCAGAGCGTCAGCTTCACTGACAATCACGGTGGAATCAAAAAGTCCCGCCCGCTACCCAACAGCATCGGAGTTTTTCAGGGTTCAGCCTTAGGCCCCCTCCTCTACTGCGTCTTCGCCAACGACCTTAGTCAGTTTGCCGAAGGCGCAGTAGTAGTACAATATGCAGACGACACACAAATTCTAGTAAGCGGCAAGAAATCTCAATTTCAATCACTCGTCACTCGTATGGAGGACACATTGGCCTCTCTTGACCGTTGGTTCCGGGCCAACGGCTTAAAAGTCAACGCCGCTAAGACTCAGCTGATGCTGTTGGGCAGCCCCCAAAATCTTCGCACATTGCCTGAACTTAAAGTAAAATACCGTGATCACGAGTTGTCCCCAGTTTCCTCAGCAAAAAATCTCGGCATCATATTTGATCGTCACCTGACCTGGGGTGATCATATTACAACGCTCACGAAACGCTGCTTTGGAGTTTTGGGTGGTCTCTCGCATCTCCGGGGGCACCTACCGCCCACTGTGATCTCCGTGCTGGTCAGCGCACTGGTCATATCACAAGTTCGATACTGCATCGCAGTGTATGGTGCTGGCACCAGACACAATCTCTCTCGGATCCAAAAAATCTTAAACTACGCAGCAAAAGTCATTTTCGGCCGCAAAAAGTTCGATCATGTTTCCGATTTGATGTGCCAGTTGCGCTGGCTCAGCGCGGAGAACCTCGTCACCTACCACTCCCTGTGCCTGCTGCACAAAGTGCGGTGTCACGCCGAGCCGGAGTTGCTAGCGGGTAGTCTGGCCACCGTGGCGGAGGCGCGCGGCCGGGACGCTGCTGTCAGCACGCGGCAGGACACACTCCTGCACGTGCCGCGATCCCGTACAGAGATGGGCAAACGCCGGTTCACCTGCCGAGCGCCGGCTGCCCTCAACTCACTGCCATCGGACTTGCCCCGACTGCCCCCGGGGGCGTTCGGACAACGCCTACGCAGGCATCTGCTCGAGGAGCAGAACACTAGCAACTAGTCATCATGAGTGTCTCTCTGTATGTGTTCCCCTTTCATCTTTTATTGTATTTTATCATCATCTGTTTTACTGACGACGGGCAGTAATAGCCACATGTTCCAGTGGAATGTCCTGAATAAACTGTCTATTGTCTATTGTCTATTGTCGTATCGATAACATTCCGGGTTACTATATTTGTTGAAACAATTGCAGTAAACTGCGCCTGGGACAGCCAGTTGTCTCGAAGGATCATGTAACGCTGCCTCATGACAACCTTACGATGCGAGCGAGCTCCCACCTAGCACGTAAGTGTCAACGGATGTGTGTCAGATTTCAGCCAAGCATGCCCGTGTGACCACTGACCAGCTGAGTCGCGGTTGCGGGCCATGGGAATCCCCATCAGTCGCGCAATGGAGGCAGTCTCGCTTCAATGTCCAATGATGCAGGTTATATTGTGCAGCATCCTGCTTTATTGTGTACAGCTGTTTGTTAATGTTATCTCATGTATGTAATGACTGATGATCCAGGTGTCATTGACTTTGTCTCTTTGACTTGTCCTTTTGAGTTTTTGGATTTTGGCTTTTTTCCTTTGGATTTTTCGTAATTTGACTTTATGTCCTGTTGACTTTTCGTTTTTTGACCTTTAACCTCTTCACTTTTTGTCCTTTTGACTTTTTGTCCCTTTGATTTTTTGTCCTTTTGACTTTTTGGACTTTGACTATGTATATGTCTTTTTGACTTTTTGACCTTTTGACTTTTTATTTTGACTTCATGCCCGGTTGACTTGTTGTTTTTTGACTTTTTGTCCTTTTGACTTTCTGTCCTTTTGGTTTCTTGGATTTTGACTTTATGTCCCGTTCACTTTTTGTCGTTCGACTTTTGTCCTTTTTACTTTTTGGTAATTTGACTTTTTGCCGTTTTTACTTTTGTCTTTTGACCTTATGTCCATTTGACTTTTTGTCTTTTGACTTCTATGCTAGTTGACTTTTTGTTCATTGACTTTTTGGCAGTTTCACCTTTTATCTTTTGACGTTTTATCCTTTTTGACTTTTTGCCTTTGGACTTTCCTCTTTGTTGACCTTTTACCTGTTGACTTTTAAGATTTTTGACTTCTTGCTTTTGACGTAATATCTGTTGACTAATCATCCTTTTACCTTTTATCATTTGACTTTTTGTCCGGAACCCGTTCAAACACCCCCCCCCCAACAGGGCGTGGGTTAATTGATGATACTCTCTGATAATATGATAAAGCAGGCATATAAGCAAATAGTGCAACCCTAGCTGATAGCTACTAAGAGACACACTGAACCTGATTTGACCAAAGCTGCACCTGTCTGCACCAGATGTGCACCAAATGTGTACCAGATGGCCGTCGTGAAAACGGCAAGTATGTACAAAATGTTTATCTCGGAATTGCGATATCGTTGACCTAAGGTCAGGTCAATTTTGCGACCTCTCCATTACCTATAAGCCAATGGGAGAATATTGAAAAGAGCCTGTTTTGGACGAACGCCATTCCAAACACTCTCTAACATCGATTTACAGGTAAATTGACAAGCTGAATCGAAAATAGCACCCGTAACCTCTTTTTATGTCCCTGAGGTCATATCAGGTCATAAAAGGTCTCCAGCAGTTTTGGACAGTAACTTTTGCTAGAGACAAGCTAGAGCAATGAAAACACCTCAGATGTGTTCAGCTGGACGATGCGAATCGACTAATATGCAACATGACCCTTTCCGGTCAGGTTATGACCTTGACCTGAGGTCAAATTTTCAAGTTGACCTTTCAAGGTCAATTTATAGTTCATTCGATGCGTCTTGATGGGGGAGCACGATGCTGACAAAGTAATTGTCGTTGTAAAAGCTCCTGTAGCACTAAGGCCGTTGCGACGCTACGTCATTTTAGGACTGTAAAGAGGCTCACTTATGACGTTATAGGTCAGTGACCTGTTCTGACCTGAAAATACGGTTGTTGTGACAAGATCCGGCTTGAGTCAAAGGTCAGAGACGTGCTCTCTATCATGAGAGAGTTTTGCGAGAAAAAAAAACGTACAGGGCGCGACACCCCTGCCGCTCGGCTGGCGAGGGCTACCCATACACATATACACATATACACCGCATGTACCCCGCATGCGTTCTTATTTACCTGTTTTGCTCGCGTCACACACAGTTTTTGTAAAATATCGTGTAGATTAAAGGCTCGTCTCGCAGTCCAAATATAGGACGTACCATAAACACTATCGTACCATAAACCACCTAACTACATAGTCTGATAAAAAGTCGAGGGCCCGCCGGGCTAAGGCTGCCCACGGGCTCGGAGATAGGTAGGTACTTACAAACACTGTTCGGCAAACAGAAATGGAGACAGTGGTCTCCATTTCTCGCCGGCTTTTGGGCAAACATCCAATGGTGCAGCAATTGGTATGCATGTTGATTGTTGATTCACGTTTATTCATGTGTGATACAGTCAGAGATGCGGAGTCGAGCCTGTGATCGAGATCTTTGGCGTGATAAACATAGGGTCATAAGTGCGGTTATAATCAGTTCCAGCGTTACGGCCAGTAAGTTTTGAGTTTTGATGGCAACTGATAGTTACTAATCAGTTACTATCAGTGTTATTATCAATGATATATGTACGATCAGTTGCTAGGTACCATCAGTTATGGGACTAGAATCAGTTTTGCAGTTGCGAGTAGTTACGAAATTACGATCGGCTCCAAAGTTAGTATAATCATTTGTGTAGACAGCCATTTGTGTTATATCACGGTCAGCTGGTGAGTAACGGATAGTTCTGGAGCTTATGTTGGCTGTGGAGTGGCGTTTTTTCTGCGTAGTAGTTTATCAAATCCGCAAATGTGCTGAATTGCCATGACACATACAAATCAGTTGTAATTGGTGGTCGCTCATATGTAGTTCACGCCTCATGACTGCTGACTGCCGACGTTTTGGACGAGGTGTGCCTTATTTGCCGTTATATTTGGTGCCACTCTGGTGTACCACCTACGGGTATTTGTGTCCCCTCGCCCGTATTGGTGGGGACGCAAATACAAAAGTCTGGCCGACACAAATACGACCATATATCGGATGTCTTCGCTGGCTGAACGCCCAGCAGTTTGTTCAATACTCGTATGAGCCGTTTTTACGACGGGCTATCCAGCGAATGCACCTAATTTGACCAAATCTGCACCTAATCTCTTTTACAGCAAATATGTTTATTTTGTGAATTTATTTCAATGTTTTAAGCGAATTCTACTGTATTTCAATTTCAGTCTCAATCTATGTGATGTTTTGTTGCTATTGGAATTTGGAAGTCCATACTATATAAGAAGTAGATGCTCATCATTTGGTAAGCCGTTGATACTTCTCTCCATTTCCCAAGTTGATCTAACTTTTTTTAAAAGTTTTGGTAAAGTAGATATTCACTATTTGGTATTTGGTAATGTATCTGTTTCTCAATTGTATGCAATTGACATTACTAATTGTACTGTCTCGCAGTACCTATATTTAACATAAGCAAAGAACAACGATACAAAATAATAACGTAAGCGCAGCTCTGCGCGGCTCAAGCGTCAGCGGGCGACTCCCGCTCCGCGAGCCGGTCGTACACGGGTCATGTCACCACCAGGCGGCAGCACTGGTCCTGAGACCCGACCTCACGTGACATTACGACACCACATTCTCCTCCCCTTAACAGGACAGAACCGATAGTCCTCTGTACGCCTCACTAACGATAGTCCTCAACACGTCTCACTGAACGATAGTCCTCTACACTCATCACTCACGCTCACTCATCAAATCCGTAACGAACCGGACGTCGCACCTCGCGTCCGTACCGGGTTCTCAGCGTCGGCGACAGCGGCTGATCGGCGTCAGGTGCGGCCGGCTGCTCGGGCTGCGGCAGCTCGCTGTTCGTCTCAGCATGGTCGCGCTCAGTCTGCCTGCCATCGGCCGCAGTCTCGCCAGCTGCCTGCTGCTCCGGCTGGCTGTCGATCCGCTGCTGCGGCTGCTCGTCACGGCTGTCGGTGACCGCTCCGCCGCCGCTGGTCAACCGATCCGCGTGCACCCTCGTTCCGTCGTCGAGCACGTAGCTCGCTGGTCCCCGTCGCTCGAGCACCTTCTTCACGCGCGAGAAGCGGGGCCTGCCCTTGCGCGACTGAGGCGGAAGACGATGCCGTACCCGGTCTCCGATCTCGAAGTCCGGCTTCTTCACTCGATGCGTTTTGTCGAAGTACCTCTTCTGATACGCCTGCTTCTTCTCCACCCGACTGTGCAGCTCTCCGGGTCTCTCGGGAAGCCGTCCACCGACGTCCACCGCCGCGCTGAGCTTGCCTCTCATCGGCCTGCCGTGAAGCAGCTCTGCCGGTGTGCGTCCGGTCGTCGCCTGCACCGTGCTCCGGTACGCGAACAGGAACGCCTGCAGACATTCCGCTCTGTCAGCCTTCTGCAGGTCAGCCGTCTGAAGTGCAGCCTTGATGGACTTGTTTGCTCTCTCCACCAGGCCGGATGACTGCGGATGATACGGTGAGATCAGCACATGAGTGACGCCCACACTTCGCAGGTACGATGCAAATCGATCAGACGTGAACGCTGATCCACAGTCAGATACGACCTCCTTGGGATAGCCCTCACGACATGCCAACTTCTCGAGAAACTGAACAACAACTTCAGACGTGGGGTGCTCACAAAACCCTACTTCTATCCATTTTGAGTGATAGTCAATGGCCACAATCGCAAATCGCTGTCCAATTCGGCCACCCGCCATGGGACCAATAAAATCGAGACCCAGCTTTGCCCATGGCTCGTCAGGGAACGGTACAGGCTGCAGCGGCGCGCACCTCGGTGACGCTGTCTTGTCTGCTAGCGAGCAGACACTGCAGTTTCTCACCTGTTCTTCCACCGCCCTGTCCATCCCTGGCCACCAGTAGAGGTCTCGTAGCCTCTGTTTCGTCCGTACCATACCCTGGTGCCCCTCGTGGGCCAGCTCCACCAGCCTGGTACGGAGAGCAGTCGGTACCAGCACTCGCCCTCCTCGCAGGATGATGTCGCCGACGACGGCGAGCTCGTCCCTGCAGCGAAAGAACGGTTGCAGCTCTGGCACGCACTGACTGAAGCGTCGGGGCCACACACGGGGTATCTGATCCCTCAGCTTACCGAGCACGGGGTCAGCTCGCGACTCCGCCTTCAGCTCGTCAGCGCTCACCGCCGCTGTCTCCTCACTGAGAGCGGCGACCACCAGCTGCTCGTCCTCGGACACCACCTCCACCGGTGCCGGCAGACGCGACAGGCCGTCTGCTGGGTTGATGCTGCCCTTGACGTGCTGTACCGAAAAAGAATACTCCATCAGACGGCACGCCCAGCGAGAAATCCGCATCCCCGCTCGGCCAACACCACGTGACGTCATCAGTGTTTTGAGAGCCTGGTGATCCGTTCTGAGTACAAATTTCCTGCCCCACAGGTATTTGTGCCACTTCTCCACTGACCAGACACAAGCCAGTGCCTCCCGCTCAGTGACGCTGTACTGACGCTGGGCCTGTGACAGTGTGCTGGACGCAAAAGCGACCACGCGCTCACCTTCAGGGTGCGTCTGAGTGAGTACCGCACCGATACCGACGTCACTGGCGTCCGTTGTCACCGTCGTTGGCAGACTCGGGTCGAACATCGCCAGTGCTGAGCTCGTCAGGATCGCTTCCTTCACGTCCTCGAAGGCAGACTGCATCTCGGCCGTCCACTTGAAGGGTGGTGCGCCCTTCCTCAGCGGCCGCCGTAGCTCCTCGACTCGAGAGCTGTACCCTGGAACGAAACGGCTGTAAAACCCGAGCAGCCCCAGCATGGCTTGCAGATCCTTCACCGTACTCGGTGCCTTCAGCTCCTGCAGACCCTGAACTCGACTGGGGTTGATCTCGATACCGTCTTTCGAGACAGAGAAGCCCAGGAAACCGATCCGCTCAACTCCAAAGTGACACTTATCTGCGTTCAGCGTCACCTGGTAATCCTCCAGCTTCTCCATCACCGTCTTCAGTCTCGCGTCGTGCTCCTCCCTGGTACGACCAGCCACGATGACGTCATCCAGATACACCTGGGTACCGGGCAGGCCTCGCAGGATCGTCTCCATCAGCTTCTGAAAACAGCTGGGTAACGACCGCATACCGTAGCAGCATCTGCGATACCGGAACACGCCCTCGTGCGTCACGAACGCCGTCAGGTTCCGCGAGTCCTCGTGCAGCATCAGTTGGTGATAGGCGGCTTTCATGTCTAGCGTCGAGAACACAGTAGCCCCCACCAACTGATCAAGCATCTCCTGCATGTCCGGTAACGGATACCCACTGGTGGAGACTGCCTCATTGACGACTCGCAGATCCACACACAATCTGATCTGACCTGACCTGCGGCGAGAAACGACGATCGGCGAGATCCAGGGTGATCCGTCTACTCTCTCGATGATTTGCTGCTCTTCCAGTTCCTGCAGATGTCGCTTCACCTCCTCCCGGATGGCGAACGGTAGCGGCCTCAGCTTCTGCTGGACCGGAACGGCGTCACCTCGCAGCTGAACCCTGTGAACAAACCCTCTGATGGGCGGCAGCACGTTCGTCGTCTCATTAACTGACCTCGGTGCGGCGTCGGCTACCGCACAGACGACTGAGCCGTCCTTCACGGAGATGTGAAGACTCCTCTGAAGATCGCGTCCGAGCAGCGCTGTGCTGCCGTCCGCCACGTACAGAGAGCTCTGACAGCTCCGGCCGTCCTCGGTCTCCATCGTCACCGCAATCACGCCTGCCACCGCCAGCCGGCTGCCTCCAAACGCCTGCAGTCGGGAGGTGGTTGGCTGCAGAGGAACGTGAGTCAGTTGCTGCTCATACACTTGTCTGGGTACGATCGACACTGCTGCTCCCGTGTCTACCAGCATGTTCATCCAACACCCAGCTATCTTCACCTTCATTTTCAGAGCGCAGTCATTCTGAGTCACAGCGAGAATGTGCACGGCATCATTTTCATCAACAGATCGCACGGGTGTTACTTTTGAGCGACATCTCACTGCAAAGTGCCCAACTGCACCACATTTCCTGCACTTCTTCCCCTTAGCAGGACAGTCATCATCAGTGGATACGTGTCCCAGTCGCCCACATGCATAGCATGACTTGCCTTTTGTGTGCTGACCCACCGGCGCCGATGACGTCTTCCGAGTCGCGAGAGCCACCTCGACCGGCGCTGAGGCTGCTGAGGCGGGGTGGTCACGCCGCCTGGCTCCACCTCCCTCTCCGAACAGACGCTGTCTGTCCACGGCCCGGTCCTCCGCCAGAGCTATGGACTCAAGGCGCTGTAGCGTCAGCTGGTCCTCCACACACAAGCGATCACGCAGGCGACCAGACACACATCCTTCAACAAACTGATCACGGATCATTTCATCTTCTAAAGCCCCGAAAGCACAATGTCTGCTCTGTTCCCTCAGATTCGTCAAAAATACAGTGACTGTTTCACCCGGCTTCTGACGGCATCTACGAAACTTTATCCTCTCAGACATGACATCTCTAGGCTTTTCAAACAGTTGCTGGAGTAGCGAGAGACAATCTGACATCACATTACCTTGTGACTCATGCTTCACCTGCGGTGCTGTCTCCGTCCCGCTAGCTCCCGGTTCGCTCGTCCCGCTGACCTCTGTTGTCGCCGGAGGGCACGCCGTGACCCGATGTTGTGCCGCAGTGGCCGCCTCGGCCGCCACCCGGTACCGACGCCGACCCTCCTGCCCCAGGCAGTGTAACAGGAGCGCTTGCTGCCGAGCTGGATCCCACTGCGACCAGCCGATGGCTGTCGCGTACAGTTCGAAGTCTGCATACCAGGCCGACCAAGGGATGCTTGCAGTCGCTGCCGTGGCCAGAAATGGTCCCGGTGGACGAATCCCTTCCATCTTGCTGCTGGTGCCAGATCTTCTCTCACTGTTCACTGATCACTGATCACTGATCACTGATCCTCGTCGCCAGAATTATGTACTGTCTCGCAGTACCTATATTTAACATAAGCAAAGAACAACGATACAAAATAATAACGTAAGCGCAGCTCTGCGCGGCTCAAGCGTCAGCGGGCGACTCCCGCTCCGCGAGCCGGTCGTACACGGGTCATGTCACCACCAGGCGGCAGCACTGGTCCTGAGACCCGACCTCACGTGACATTACGACACCACACTAATAAAGACTGCTAAATGATTATGAGAATCTGATGAATGCGCATTGCATGAGCGTCTGGACGGATTCTTACTTTTTCTTTGAATTTTGAATTCAACATTGGAAAATGCGCAGAAAATGCGATCCATCAATTATTGTACATATAACAAAAAAGGCATTTACCGTGAATACGCCCGAACAGGTTTTGAAACCGGGCACCGATATGTCATGTCATTGCGCAGAGAATGGTGCGTCGAAGGCCGTCCAGAGGATATTTTGGGCAGAGACGCAGACGTAGCTAGGTCACGTGAACTCCAGCACACAGAAGTATGCACATACTGCGTCACTGGTCAGTGACGCAACTAATGTGACCGCCCTCCGTTCAGCGAAGCACAGCTGCATACTGTCCAAAGTGGGACGCGGAGCGCTGCACCTTTTCCAGAAGCCTGAGGTTTCCAAACGTTAACCCGCGCCCCGCTGGGGGGGGGGGGCAGAATCTGCCCCCCTCCCGTTTTTCGCCAATAACTTCTAAACGCGTTACGCCAGCGACGTCAAACTTTCAGTACCTTATCATACATCAATTTGACATGTTCCCTGAAAATTTGAGCGAAATCCGTCGGAATTTTTTTTGAGAAATTGACGTTTTAGTGACGTCATGTTCGCCATTTTCGCCTCAAAAACGGCAAAATTTCAAACACCGCTAACATCTTCATTTTTAAAGGAATCAAGACGTAACAAAAAAGTTATACGTGATTCTACTTTGTCTATCAAATGGCTATCTCGATTTTTTGAAAATTTTGGATTTTGGCCAAATTTTTTCCAAAAAACTGATTTTTTGGGGAAAATATTTATAAAATCCAAAATTTTGAGTTTATCGAAAAAACCGGAATATATGTCAAAGAAGTGGTCTATGTGCACCTACATACCAATTTTTAGAAGAATCGGTTCAAAAATGTGGGAGTTATTCAAAATTTTATGACGTCACGACAAACAAAATTTTTGAAAAAATGATTTTTTTGGAAGTTCTAGACCTCGTACGGAAACAAAAATAGCACCATTCGATTTGCCGTGAAAAACTGCATCGGATAGACACCTTTTTAGGCCTTTTTTTTTTTTTTTTTTTTTTTTATAAATTTAGTCCGAACCTTTTGATGGGAAGGATTCACAAGGACAGAGCCACCGCTAAGCGAAGCTTGTTGCGGTGACCCTGCCCTCTACCCTCCGATCGCGCAATTCCAGTTCTATGGCAGAATTTAGAGTCCAAAGTTTAACGTGCGCACATAGCCGCGCACGGCCGGTCCCCTCACTGACTTCACCTGGCTACGGCCTGCCACCAACCGCAACCATACCTGTCAGGAGGCCCATAAATGTCAAGCGCCCGTCGCGCTTCGAACCCGGACTGTTGTAACCGGGAACGCGTGCTCTCACCACGCGGAGTCCAACGCTCTACCAACTGAGCTACGGGACCGGCTTAACAACCAACCGGCCTTAACAACCAACTTCAAAATTTGACCTCACTTGACCTGACCTTGACCTGACCTCGACCTGAAATTCATCCAGAGGTGGTCCATATCACTTATTGAGTGTGCCTATTGAATTCCATGAGTAAAATGACCCATAAAACATGTGTCGCACATGCCCTTTTCTATATTTTGTTTTTGGTGACCTGACCTGACCTGACCTGACCTTGACCTTGATCTTTGAATGACATTATATGCAACGAACATTGTCTTGGTAGTCTAAGAACACCTTTTGGGCAATCAGTCTCAGTCCATTCTTCGGCAACTACGGTGCAAGGCCGATACTATAGAAACTTGCATTTTGTACCCTTGACCTGACCTTGACCTGACCTCTGACCTACTTAAGGAAAAAAATTTGGGCTCTTAAGATCCGCCTTGTTGAGAGCTTTCGATTGCCGTTTTCCCCGTCTTTCTACGACCATCGGTTCGGAAGTTAGACAGGGGGGGCAGAATCTGCCCCCCCAGCAGGGCGCGTATGGCTGAATAGCCCAGCGGGGCGCGGGTTAACTATCGACGGCCGAGGGGGAGGGGGGAGGGTGCCGCCCCTCCCCTATAGTTTTTTTTTCGCGAATGCTCCGACACGCTGGCGATGGATAGCTGAAGCTTAGCATACCTGACCTTTGATTCAAGCCGTATCTTCTGATACCAACCTCATTTTCGAGTCAGGTCAGGTCACTGACCTTTGGCGTCATAAGTGAACCTCTGCAAGGTCTTCAGATATGGCGCAGCTTCCCAACACCCTCACTGCCAGAGGAGCTTTCACAGGGAGATGAAACTCTCAGGACCTAATATCCATTAGGAGTCTCACAACTTGTACCTATATCTCGGATTTTTTCCTAATCATCAAATGAGGTAAGGTCATTTTCGTGACCTCACCATTATAAGTCAATGGGGAAAAATTGAAGCCCGGAATTTTTGGAGCCCGGAACGATCTCAAACGATCTGAATCACACGAAATCGTGATTTCATGCAATCCTTGCCAGCTTCGATGCCTCACTTTTGCCATGCTGACCTTGCGTGACGTCATTTCTGATGTCACTAGGGTCATAAGAGTTTTTCGTCAATAACTCCTAATCTAATTGAGCTAGCGAGTCGCGGAAGCCACCAATGGACTCAGGAAGGCCTGCCAAATTGAATGATATGCGACATGACCTCCTTCGACCTAGTTCGTGACCTTGGGGGCTCTGACCTGATCGTGAACCGAGGTCAACACCTAAAGTTGACCTCACCGAAACAAAAAGTATACCATTCGACGCACATGATCAGGGCGAACACAATGCTGGCAAAATCGCGGCTATGGGATCATTTTTGTTGCGAAGTTATTTGCCGAAAACCGAACCTGCACCTTGGGTCACTTGACCTGACCTCAGAGGTCACCGTTTGACCTTAGACCTTCAAATCGAGCAGCGATCGCAGCATCTTTTAACAACGCACACGCTCGTTTTTTCCGCGACGCGCTAGCTCCATTAGGGGCGAAACGGCGAGGGGGGGTCGTACCCGCCCCTCCTCCTCGGCCAGCGCGTATGTAGAAAACCAATAGGCCCGGTGAGGGATTAACCCTCGCCGGACCTATTGGTTTTCTACATACGCGCCGGCCGAGGGGGGGGGGGGCGGGTACGACCCCCCCCCCCCCCCTCGCCGTTTCGCCCCTGGTGGAGCTAGCGCGTCGCGGAAAAAACGAGCGTGTGCGCCGTTACGAGACGCAGAGATTGGTACCCGATTTTAAGGTCCTAGGTCAACCGGTGACCTCTGAGGTCAGGTCAAGTGCCCCAAGGTACGGTTCAGTTTTTGGTGAATAACTTCGCAAAAAAACGGCCGCAGAGCGCCGATTTTGGCAGCATCGTGTTCGTCTCGCTCAACGCGTCGAATGGTATACTTTTTGTCCGGGTCAGGTCAACTTGGGGTGTTGACCTCAGGTCAAGGTCAGGTCAGCACCCCCAGGTTACGAAGTTGGTCGAAAGAGGTCATGTCGCATATCATTCGATTCGGCAGGTCTTCCTGAGTCCATTGGTGGCTTTTCCGACTCGCTAGCTCAATTTGATCAAGAGTTATTGACGAAAAACGAATATGACCTTGATGACGTCATAAATGACGTCACGCAAGGTCAACATTGCAAAAGTGACGCATCTAACCTTGCAAGGAGTGCATCAAATCACGATTCTGTGTGCTTGAGATAGTTGGAGATCGTTCCCGGCGCCAGAATAGCAGTTTTCATTTTCCCCATTGACTTATAATGGTGAGGTCACGAAAATGACCTGACCTCATATGACCTTTAGGAAAAATCCGAGATATACAAGTTGTGGGACTCATAATGGATACTAGATCCTGCAAGTTTCATTTCCCTGTGACATCTCCTCTGGCAGTGAGGGCGTTGCGAAGTTGCGACATCTGAAGACCGTGCAGAGGTTCACTTATGACGTCATAGGTCAGTGACCTGACCTGACCCAAAAATGCGGTTGGTGTCAAAAGATGCGGCTTGGATCAAAGGTCAGGTATGCCAAGTTTCAGCTCTCTATCGCCAGCGTGTTCGGAGCTATCGCGAAAAAACCCTATGGGGGGGGGCGGCACCCGCCCCCCCCCCCTCGGCCGGCGAGGGTTAAACAGTGCCTGACTGCAGTAGAAAGTTAGTGCCAAGCTGCAAATCAGCTTTATCCGTTTCAAGTATGCAGCATTTGAATGCCCTTCTGAATGTGTGACGTCAGCGCAGATCTAACGATTTTAAATATTTTACTAAAACGTTTTGTAGCACGCGGTGGTATATGCTGCTTTGCGCGCGACAAGTGCCGCACTTACAGCTGCCAAAACTATTGCTTCCAAATAAAGTCACTAGGAAGAGCGGAGATTCCAAAAAGTAAACAAAAGTAAAAGTCTAATATCATGAAAACCGGTGAATATATTTCGGTGAAATTTGGTTGATATTCGTTTTCGCTCTTTCTGAAAAGAGCGACATCACTTTCATGCCAATTCATTAAATTTTTGAAGGTTGGAGGGTCCCTTGAAATGCAATCAATCGAAGACGAAATGATTTTCAGTTTTGTGATGTCATCTACATAGACTGTGCCTTTCGGGATAACTCTTTTGCTGTGTATTTCAAAATTTCTGCAACATGAAAATTTCGAAAGTAGGTATTTCATTATTTTGCCAACATCCGCCATCACCTCTTATCGCTGTAATACGATCTCACACTACATGAGCTGTTCAACACAACCCAGACTGGCCAGTCATCACACTGATAACATAACTAACACAGACCGCCTAACCCCAGATGGATGATCAGCAGACGCTGGACAGACCGCAGTGTGATGGATTACACCCGGATCCAGGGGCAGCATCTGGCCCCCAGCGGCGCTAATTGCTAAACACAGACGCCCAGGGTGGTGTAACACCAGTACACCGTGTACTGGTGTATGGGGGGCGCGGCGGGGGCCGGCGAGCGGCGACCTTTGACCGGACGGCCCGCCTGGGTCGTGTCGCCGTCGCGTGTCGCCGAGTTATGGCGGTGTCTGTGCGGTCTCAGAGGGGTGTGTACTGTGTACTGTGTACCGCGTGGCGCCGATTTATGGCGGTGTCTGTGCGGTCTCAGAGGGGTGTGTACTGTGTACTGTGTACCGCGTGTCGCCGAGTTATGGCGGCGTCTGTGCGGTCTCAGAGGGGTGTGTACTGTGTACTGTGTACCGCGTGTCGCCGAGTTATGGCGGCGTCTGTGCGGTCTCAGAGGGGTGTGTACTGTGTACTGTGTACCGCGTGTCGCCGATTTATGGCGGCGTCTGTGCTGTCTCAGAGGGGTGTGTACTGTGTACTGTGTACCGCGTGTCGCCGAGTTATGGCGGTGTCTGTGCGGTCTCAGAGGGGTGTGTACTGTGTACTGTGTACCGCGTGTCGCCGAGTTATGGCGGTGTCTGTGCGGTCTCAGAGGGGGGTGTTGTACTGTGTACTGTGTACTGCGTGTCGCCGAGTTATGGTGGCGTCTGTGCGGTCTCAGAGGGGTGTGTACTGTGTACCGCGTGTCGCCGAGTTATGGCGGCGTCTGTGCGGTCTCAGAGGGGTGTGTACTGTGTACTGTGTACCGCGTGTCGCCGAGTTATGGCGGCGTCTGTGCGGTCTCAGAGGGGTGTGTACTGTGTACTGTGTACCGCGTGTCGCCGAGTTATGGCGGTGTCTGTGCGGTCTCAGAGGGGTGTGTACTGTGTACTGTGTACCGCGTGTCGCCGAGTTATGGCGGTGTCTGTGCTGTCTCAGAGGGGTGTGTACTGTGTACTGTGTACCGCGTGGCGCCGAGTTATGGCGGCGTCTGTGCGGTCTCAGAGGGGTGTGTACTGTGTACTGTGTACCGCGTGTCGCCGAGTTATGGCGGTGTCTGTGCGGTCTCAGAGGGGTGAGTACTGTGTACTGTGTACCGCGTGTCGCCGAGTTATGGCGGTGTCTGTGCGGTCTCAGAGGGGTGTGTACTGTGTACTGTGTACCGCGTGTCGCCGATTTATGGCGGCGTCTGTGCTGTCTCAGAGGGGTGTGTACTGTGTACTGTGTACCGCGTGTCGCCGAGTTATGGCGGTGTCTGTGCGGTCTCAGAGGGGTGTGTACTGTGTACTGTGTACCGCGTGTCGCCGAGTTATGGCGGTGTCTGTGCGGTCTCAGAGGGGGGTGTTGTACTGTGTACTGTGTACTGCGTGTCGCCGAGTTATGGTGGCGTCTGTGCGGTCTCAGAGGGGTGTGTACTGTGTACTGTGTACTGCGTGTCGCCGAGTTATGGCGGCGTCTGTGCGGTCTCAGAGGGGTGTGTACTGTGTACTGTGTACTGCGTGTCGCCGAGTTATGGCGGCGTCTGTGCGGTCTCAGAGGGGTGTGTACTGTGTACTGTGTACTGCGTGTCGCCGAGTTATGGCGGCGTCTGTGCGGTCTCAGAGGGGTGTGTACTGTGTACTGTGTACCGCGTGTCGCCGAGTTATGGCGGTGTCTGTGCGGTCTCAGAAAGGTGTGTACTGTGTACTGTGTACCGCGTGTCGCCGAGTTATGGCGGCGTCTGTGCGGTCTCAGAGGGGTGTGTACTGTGTACTGTGTGCTGTGTACCGCGTGTCGCCGAGTTATGGCGGCGTCTGTGCGGTCTCAGAGGGGTGTGTACTGTGTACTGTGTACCGCTTGTCGCCGAGTTATGGCGGTGTCTGTGCGGTCTCAGAGGGGTGTGTACTGTGTACTGTGTGCTGTGTACCGCGTGTCGCCGAGTTATGGCGGTGTCTGTGCGGTCTCAGAGGGGTGTGTACTGTGTACTGTGTGCTGTGTACCGCGTGTCGCCGAGTTATGGCGGCGTCTGTGCGGTCTCAGAGGGGTGTGTACTGTGTACTGTGTACCGCTTGTCGCCGAGTTATGGCGGCGTCTGTGCGGTCTCCGAGGGGTGTGTACTGTGTACTGTGTACCGCTTGTCGCCGAGTTATGGCGGTGTCTGTGCGGTCTCAGAGGGGTGTGTACTGTGTACTGTGTGCTGTGTACCGCGTGTCGCCGAGTTATGGCGGTGTCTGTGCGGTCTCAGAGGGTTGTGTACTATGTACTGTGTACCGCGTGTCGCCGAGTTATGGCGGCGTCTGTGCGGTCTCAGAGGGGGGTGTACTGTGTACTGTGTACCGCGTGTCGCCGTGTTATGGCGGCGTCTGTGCTGTCTCAGAGGGGTGTGTACTGTGTACTGTGTACCGCGTGTCGCCGAGTTATGGCGGCGTCTGTGCGGTCTCAGAGGGGTGTGTACTGTGTACTGTGTACTGTGTACCGCGTGGAGCCGAGTTATGGCGGTGTCTGTGCGGTCTCAGAGGGGTGTATACTGTGTACTGTGTACTGTGTACCGCGTGTCGCCGAGTTATGGCGGCGTCTGTGCGGTCTCAGAGGGGTGTGTACTGTGTACTGTGTACTGTGTACCGCGTGGCGCCGAGTTATGGCGGTGTCTGTGCGGTCTCAGAGGGGTGTGTACTATGTACTGTGTACCGCGTGTCGCCGAGTTATGGCGGTGTCTGTGCGGTCTCAGAGGGGTGTGTACTGTGTACTGTGTACCGCGTGTCGCCGAGTTATGGCGGTGTCTGTGCGGTCTCAGAGGGGTGTGTACTGTGTACCGTGTACCGCGTGTCGCCGAGTTATGGCGGCGTCTGTGCGGTCTCAGAGGGGGGTGTACTGTGTACTGTGTACCGCGTGTCGCCGAGTTATGGCGGTGTCTGTGCGGTCTCAGAGGGGTGTGTACTGTGTACTGTGTTCTGTGTACCGCGTGTCGCCGAGTTATGGCGGTGTCTGTGCGGTCTCAGAGGGGTGTGTACTGTGTACTGTGTACCGCGTGTCGCCGAGTTATGGCGGTGTCTGTGCGGTCTCAGAGGGGTGTGTACTGTGTACTGTGTACCGCGTGTCGCCGAGTTATGGCGGTGTCTGTGCGGTCTCAGAGGGGTGTGTACTGTGTACCGTGTACCGCGTGTCGCCGAGTTATGGCGGCGTCTGTGCGGTCTCAGAGGGGGGTGTACTGTGTACTGTGTACCGCGTGTCGCCGAGTTATGGCGGTGTCTGTGCGGTCTCAGAGGGGTGTGTACTGTGTACTGTGTTCTGTGTACCGCGTGTCGCCGAGTTATGGCGGTGTCTGTGCGGTCTCAGAGGGGTGTGTACTGTGTACTGTGTTCTGTGTACCGCGTGTCGCCGAGTTATGGCGGTGTCTGTGCGGTCTCAGAGGGGTGTGTACTGTGTACTGTGTTCTGTGTACCGCGTGTCGCCGAGTTATGGCGGTGTCTGTGCGGTCTCAGAGGGGTGTGTACTGTGTTCTGTGTACCGCGTGTCGCCGAGTTATGGCGGTGTCTGTGCGGTCTCAGAGGGGTGTGTACTGTGTACTGTGTTCTGTGTACCGCGTGTCGCCGAGTTATGGCGGTGTCTGTGCGGTCTCAGAGGGGTGTGTACTGTGTACTGTGTACCGCGTGTCGCCGAGTTATGGCGGTGTCTGTGCGGTCTCAGAGGGGTGTGTACTGTGTACTGTGTGCTGTGTACCGCGTGTCGCCGAGTTATGGCGGCGTCTGTGCGGTCTCAGAGGGGTGTGTACTGTGTACTGTGTACCGCGTGTCGCCGAGTTATGGCGGCGTCTGTGCGGTCTCAGAGGGGTGTGTACTGTGTACTGTGTGTACCGCGTGTCGCCGAGTTATGGCGGCGTCTGTGCGGTCTCAGAGGGGTGTGTACTGTGTACTGTGTGTCGCCGAGTTATGGCGGTGTCTGTGCTGTCTCAGAGGGGTGTGTACTGTGTACTGTGTACCGCGTGGCGCCGAGTTATGGCGGCGTCTGTGCGGTCTCAGAGGGGTGTGTACTGTGTACTGTGTACCGCGTGACGCCGAGTTATGGCGGCGTCTGTGCTGTCTCAGAGGGGTGTGTACTGTGTACTGTGTACCGCGTGTCGCCGAGTTATGGCGGTGTCTGTGCTGTCTCAGAGGGGTGTGTACTGTGTACTGTGTACCGCGTGTCGCCGAGTTATGGCGGCGTCTGTGCGGTCTCAGAGGAGTGTGTACTGTGTACTGTGTACCGCGTGTCGCCGAGTTATGGCGGTGTCTGTGCGGTCTCAGAGGGGTGTGTACTGTGTACTGTGTACCGCGTGTCGCCGAGTTATGGCGGTGTCTGTGCGGTCTCAGAGGGGTGTGTACTGTGTACTGTGTACTGTGTACCGCGTGTCGCCGAGTTATGGCGGCGTCTGTGCGGTCTCAGAGGGGTGTGTGCTGTGTACTGTGTACCGCGTGTCGCCGAGTTATGGCGGCGTCTGTGCGGTCTCAGAGGGGTGTGTACTGTGTACTGTGTACCGCGTGTCGCCGAGTTATGGCGGCGTCTGTGCGGTCTCAGAGGGGTGTACTGTGTACTGTGTACCACGTGTCGCCGAGTTATGGCGGTGTCTGTGCGGTCTCAGAGGGGTGTGTACTGTGTACTGTGTACTGTGTGTCGCCGAGTTATGCGCGGCGTCTGTGCGGTCTCAGAGGGGTGTGTACTGTGTACTGTGTACTGTGTACCGCGTGACGCCGAGCTATGGCGGCGTCTGTGCGGTCTCAGAGGGGTGTGTACTGTGTACTGTGTACCACGTGTCGCCGAGTTATGGCGGTGTCTGTGCGGTCTCAGAGGGGTGTGTACTGTGTACTGTGTGTCGCCGAGTTATGGCGGCGTCTGTGCGGTCTCAGAGGAGTGTGTACTGTGTACTGTGTACCGCGTGTCGCCGAGTTTATATGGCGGCGTCTGTGCGGTCTCAGAGGGGTGTGTACTGTGTACTGTGTACTGTGTACCGCGTGACGCCGAGTTATGGCGGTGTCTGTGCGGTCTCAGAGGGGTGTGTACTGTGTACTGTGTACTGTGTACCGCGTGACGCCGAGCTATGGCGGCGTCTGTGCTGTCTCAGAGGGGTGTGTACTGTGTACTGTGTACCGCGTGTCGCCGAGTTATGGCGGTGTCTGTGCGGTCTCAGAGGGGTGTGTACTGTGTACTGTGTACCGCGTGTCGCCGAGTTATGGCGGCGTCTGTGCGGTCTCAGAGGGGTGTGTACTGTGTTCTGTGTACTGTGTACCGCGTGGCGCCGAGTTATGGCGGCGTCTGTGCGGTCTCAGAGGGGTGTGTACTGTGTACCGCGTGTCGCCGAGTTATGGCGGTGTCTGTGCGGTCTCAGAGGGGTGTGTACTGTGTACTGTGTACCGCGTGTCGCCGAGTTATGGCGGTGTCTGTGCTGTGTCAGAGGGGTGTGTACTGTGTACTGTGTACTGTGTACCGCCGAGTTATGGCGGTGTCTGTGCGGTCTCAGAGGGGTGTGTACTGTGTACTGTGTACTGTGTACCGCGTGTCGCCGAGTTATGGCGGCGTCTGCGCGGTCTCAGAGGGGTGTGTACTGTGTACTGTGTACCGCGTGTCGCCGAGTTATGGCGGGTGCGGTCTCAGAGGGGTGTGTACTGTGTACTGTGTACCGCGTGACGCCGAGTTATGGCGGCGTCTGTGCGGTCTCAGAGGGGTGTGTACTGTGTACTGTGTACCGCGTGTCGCCGAGTTATGGCGGCGTCTGTGCAGTCTCAGAGGGGTGTGTACTGTGTACTGTGTACCGCGTGTCGCCGAGTTATGGCGGCGTCTGTGCGGTCTCAGAGGGGTGTGTACTGTGTACTGTGTACCGCGTGTCGCCGAGTTATGGCGGCGTCTGTGCGGTCTCAGAGGGGTGTGTACTGTGTACTGTGTACCGCGTGTCGCCGAGTTATGGCGGCGTCTGTGCGGTCTCAGAGGGGTGTGTGCTGTGTACTGTGTACCGCGTGTCGCCGAGTTATGGCGGCGTCTGTGCGGTCTCAGAGGGGTGTGTACTGTGTACTGTGTACCGCGTGTCGCCGAGTTATGGCGGCGTCTGTGCGGTCTCAGAGGGGTGTACTGTGTACTGTGTACCACGTGTCGCCGAGTTATGGCGGTGTCTGTGCGGTCTCAGAGGGGTGTGTACTGTGTACTGTGTACTGTGTGTCGCCGAGTTATGCGCGGCGTCTGTGCGGTCTCAGAGGGGTGTGTACTGTGTACTGTGTACTGTGTACCGCGTGACGCCGAGCTATGGCGGCGTCTGTGCGGTCTCAGAGGGGTGTGTACTGTGTACTGTGTACCACGTGTCGCCGAGTTATGGCGGCGTCTGTGCGGTCTCAGAGGGGTGTGTACTGTGTACTGTGTACTGTGTACCGCGTGACGCCGAGTTATGGCGGTGTCTGTGCGGTCTCAGAGGGGTGTGTACTGTGTACTGTGTACTGTATACCGCGTGTCGCCGAGTTATGGCGGCGTCTGTGCGGTCTCAGAGGGGTGTGTATGTACTGTGTACCGCGTGTCGCCGAGTTATGGCGGCGTCTGTGCGGTCTCAGAGGGGTGTGTACTGTGTACTGTGTACCGCGTGGCGCCGAGTTATGGCGGTGTCTGTGCGGTCTCAGAGGGGTGTGTACTGTGTACTGTGTACCGCGTGTCGCCGAGTTATGGCGGCGTCTGGGCGGTCTCAGAGGGGTGTGTACTGTGTACTGTGTACTGTGTACCGCGTGTCGCCGAGTTATGGCGGCGTCTGTGCGGTCTCAGAGGGGTGTGTACTGTGTACTGTGTACCGCGTGTCGCCGAGTTATGGCGGCGTCTGTGCTGTCTCAGAGGGGTGTGTACTGTGTACTGTGTACCGCGTGTCGCCGAGTTATGGCGGCGTCTGTGCGGTCTCAGAGGGGTGTGTACTGTGTACTGTGTACCGCGTGTCGCCGAGTTATGGCGGCGTCTGTGCTGTCTCAGAGGGGTGTGTACTGTGTACTGTGTACCGCGTGGCGCCGAGTTATGGCGGTGTCTGTGCGGTCTCAGAGGGGTGTGTACTGTGTACTGTGTACCGCGTGTCGCCGAGTTATGGCGGTGTCTGTGCTGTCTCAGAGGAGTGTGTACTGTGTACTGTGTACCGCGTGTCGCCGAGTTATGGCGGTGTCTGTGCTGTCTCTCAGAGGGGTGTGTACTGTGTACTGTGTACCGCGTGTCGCCGAGTTATGGCGGCGTCTGTGCGGTCTCAGAGGGGTGTGTACTGTGTACTGTGTACCGCGTGTCGCCGAGTTATGGCGGTGTCTGTGCGGTCTCAGAGGGGTGTGTACTGTGTACTGTGTACCGCGTGTCGCCGAGTTATGGCGGTGTCTGTGCGGTCTCCGAGGGGTGTGTACTGTGTACTGTGTACTGCGTGTCGCCGAGTTATGGTGGCGTCTGTGCTGTCTCAGAGGGGTGTGTACTGTGTACTGTGTACTGTGTACCGCGTGTCGCCGAGTTATGGCGGCGTCTGTGCGGTCTCAGAGGGGTGTGTACTGTGTACTGTGTACCGCGTGTCGCCGAGTTATGGCGGCGTCTATGCGGTCTCAGAGGGGTGTGTACTGTGTACTGTGTACTGTGTACCGCGTGTCGCCGAGTTATGGCGACGTCTGTGCGGTCTCAGAGGGGTGTGTACTGTGTACTGTGTACCGCGTGTCGCCGAGTTATGGCGGCGTCTGTGCTGTCTCAGAGGGGTGTGTACTGTGTACTGTGTACCGCGTGTCGCCGAGTTATGGCGGCGTCTGTGCGGTCTCAGAGGGGTGTGTACTGTGTACTGTGTACCGCGTGGCGCCGAGTTATGGCGGCGTCTGTGCTGTCTCAGAGGGGTGTGTACTGTGTACTGTGTACTGTGTACCGCGTGTCGCCGAGTTATGGCGGTGTCTGTGCGGTCTCAGAGGGATGTGTACTGTGTACTGTGTACCGCGTGTCGCCGAGTTATGGCGGTGTCTGTGCGGTCTCAGAGGGGTGTGTACTGTGTACTGTGTACCGCGTGGCGTCGAGTTATGGCGGCGTCTGTGCTGTCTCAGAGGGGTGTGTACTGTGTACTGTGTACTGTGTACCGCGTGTCGCCGAGTTATGGCGGTGTCTGTGCTGTCTCAGAGGGGTGTGTACTATGTACTGTGTACCGCGTGTCGCCGAGTTATGGCGGCGTCTGTGCGGTCTCAGAGGGGTGTGTACTGTGTACTGTGTACCGCGTGTCGCCGCGTTATGGCGGCGTCTGTGCTGTCTCAGAGGGGTGTGTACTATGTACTGTGTGTACCGCGTGTCGCCGAGTTATGGCGGCGTCTGTGCTGTCTCAGAGGGGTGTGTACTGTGTACTGTGTACTGTGTACCGCGTGTCGCCGAGTTATGGCGGCGTCTGTGCGGTCTCAGAGGGGTGTGTACTGTGTACTGTGTACCGCGTGTCGCCGAGTTATGGCGGCGTCTGTGCTGTCTCAGAGGGGTGTGTACTGTGTACTGTGTACTGTGTACCGCGTGTCGCCGAGTTATGGCGGTGTCTGTGCGGTCTCAGAGGGGTGTGTACTGTGTACTGTGTACCGCGTGGCGCCGAGTTATGGTGGTGTCTGTGCGGTCTCAGAGGGGTGTGTACTGTGTACTGTGTACTGCGTGTCGCCGAGTTATGGCGGCGTCTGTGCTGTCTCAGAGGGGTGTGTACTATGTACTGTGTACCGCGTGTCGCCGAGTTATGGCGGCGTCTGTGCTGTCTCAGAGGGGTGTGTACTGTGTACTGTGTACTGTGTACCGCGTGTCGCCGAGTTATGGCGGCGTCTGTGCGGTCTCAGAGGGGTGTGTACTGTGTACTGTGTACTGTGTCGCCGAGTTATGGCGGTGTCTGTGTGGTCTCAGAGGGGTGTGTACTGTGTACTGTGTACCGCGTGTCGCCGAGTTATGGCGGTGTCTGTGCGGTCTCAGAGGAGTGTGTACTGTGTACTGTGTACCGCGTGTCGCCGAGTTATGGCGGCGTCTATGCGGTCTCAGAGGGGTGTGTACTGTGTACTGTGTACTGTGTACCGCGTGTCGCCGAGTTATGGCGACGTCTGTGCGGTCTCAGAGGGGTGTGTACTGTGTACTGTGTACCGCGTGTCGCCGAGTTATGGCGGCGTCTGTGCTGTCTCAGAGGGGTGTGTACTGTGTACTGTGTACCGCGTGTCGCCGAGTTATGGCGGCGTCTGTGCTGTCTCAGAGGGGTGTGTACTGTGTACTGTGTACTGTGTACCGCGTGTCGCCGAGTTATGGCGGTGTCTGTGCGGTCTCAGAGGGATGTGTACTGTGTACTGTGTACCGCGTGTCGCCGAGTTATGGCGGCGTCTGTGCGGTCTCAGAGGGGTGTGTACTGTGTACTGTGTACCGCGTGTCGCCGAGTTATGGCGGCGTCTGTGCGGTCTCAGAGGAGTGTGTACTGTGTACTGTGTACTGTGTACCGCGTGTCGCCGAGTTATGGCGGCGTCTGTGCGGTCTCAGAGGGGTGTGTACTGTGTACTGTGTACCGCGTGGCGCCGAGTTATTGCGGTGTCTGTGCGGTCTCAGAGGGGTGTGTACTGTGTACTGTGTACCGCGTGTCGCCGAGTTATGGCGGCGTCTGTGCGGTCTCAGAGGGGTGTGTACTGTGTACTGTGTACCGCGTGTCGCCGAGTTATGGCGGTGTCTGTGCGGTCTTAGAGGGGTGTGTACTGTGTACTGTGTACCGCGTGTCGCCGCGTTATGGCGGCGTCTGTGCTGTCTCAGAGGGGTGTGTACTGTGTACTGTGTACCGCGTGTCGCCGAGTTATGGCGGTGTCTGTGCGGTCTCAGAGGGGTGTGTACTGTGTACTGTGTACCGCGTGGCGCCGAGTTATGGCGGCGTCTGTGCGGTCTTAGAGGGGTGTGTACTGTGTACTGTGTTCTGTGTACCGCGTGACGCCGAGTTATGGCGGCGTCTGTGCGGTCTCAGAGGGGTGTGTACTGTGTACTGTGTACTGTGTACCGCGTGGCGCCGAGTTATGGCGGTGTCTGTGCGGTCTCAGAGGGGTGTGTACTGTGTACTGTGTACCACGTGTCGCCGAGTTATGGCGGTGTCTGTGCGGTCTCAGAGGGGTGTGTACTGTGTACTGTGTACTGTGTGTCGCCGAGTTATGCGCGGCGTCTGTGCGGTCTCAGAGGGGTGTGTACTGTGTACTGTGTACTGTGTACCGCGTGACGCCGAGCTATGGCGGCGTCTGTGCGGTCTCAGAGGGGTGTGTACTGTGTACTGTGTACCACGTGTCGCCGAGTTATGGCGGCGTCTGTGCGGTCTCAGAGGGGTGTGTACTGTGTACTGTGTACTGTGTACCGCGTGACGCCGAGTTATGGCGGTGTCTGTGCGGTCTCAGAGGGGTGTGTACTGTGTACTGTGTACTGTGTACCGCGTGTCGCCGAGTTATGGCGGCGTCTGTGCGGTCTCAGAGGGGTGTGTATGTACTGTGTACCGCGTGTCGCCGAGTTATGGCGGCGTCTGTGCGGTCTCAGAGGGGTGTGTACTGTGTACTGTGTACCGCGTGGCGCCGAGTTATGGCGGTGTCTGTGCGGTCTCAGAGGGGTGTGTACTGTGTACTGTGTACCGCGTGTCGCCGAGTTATGGCGGCGTCTGGGCGGTCTCAGAGGGGTGTGTACTGTGTACTGTGTACTGTGTACCGCGTGTCGCCGAGTTATGGCGGCGTCTGTGCGGTCTCAGAGGGGTGTGTACTGTGTACTGTGTACCGCGTGTCGCCGAGTTATGGCGGCGTCTGTGCTGTCTCAGAGGGGTGTGTACTGTGTACTGTGTACCGCGTGTCGCCGAGTTATGGCGGCGTCTGTGCGGTCTCAGAGGGGTGTGTACTGTGTACTGTGTACCGCGTGTCGCCGAGTTATGGCGGCGTCTGTGCTGTCTCAGAGGGGTGTGTACTGTGTACTGTGTACCGCGTGGCGCCGAGTTATGGCGGTGTCTGTGCGGTCTCAGAGGGGTGTGTACTGTGTACTGTGTACCGCGTGTCGCCGAGTTATGGCGGTGTCTGTGCTGTCTCAGAGGAGTGTGTACTGTGTACTGTGTACCGCGTGTCGCCGAGTTATGGCGGTGTCTGTGCTGTCTCTCAGAGGGGTGTGTACTGTGTACTGTGTACCGCGTGTCGCCGAGTTATGGCGGCGTCTGTGCGGTCTCAGAGGGGTGTGTACTGTGTACTGTGTACCGCGTGTCGCCGAGTTATGGCGGTGTCTGTGCGGTCTCAGAGGGGTGTGTACTGTGTACTGTGTACCGCGTGTCGCCGAGTTATGGCGGTGTCTGTGCGGTCTCCGAGGGGTGTGTACTGTGTACTGTGTACTGCGTGTCGCCGAGTTATGGTGGCGTCTGTGCTGTCTCAGAGGGGTGTGTACTGTGTACTGTGTACTGTGTACCGCGTGTCGCCGAGTTATGGCGGCGTCTGTGCGGTCTCAGAGGGGTGTGTACTGTGTACTGTGTACCGCGTGTCGCCGAGTTATGGCGGCGTCTATGCGGTCTCAGAGGGGTGTGTACTGTGTACTGTGTACTGTGTACCGCGTGTCGCCGAGTTATGGCGACGTCTGTGCGGTCTCAGAGGGGTGTGTACTGTGTACTGTGTACCGCGTGTCGCCGAGTTATGGCGGCGTCTGTGCTGTCTCAGAGGGGTGTGTACTGTGTACTGTGTACCGCGTGTCGCCGAGTTATGGCGGCGTCTGTGCGGTCTCAGAGGGGTGTGTACTGTGTACTGTGTACCGCGTGGCGCCGAGTTATGGCGGCGTCTGTGCTGTCTCAGAGGGGTGTGTACTGTGTACTGTGTACTGTGTACCGCGTGTCGCCGAGTTATGGCGGTGTCTGTGCGGTCTCAGAGGGATGTGTACTGTGTACTGTGTACCGCGTGTCGCCGAGTTATGGCGGTGTCTGTGCGGTCTCAGAGGGGTGTGTACTGTGTACTGTGTACCGCGTGGCGTCGAGTTATGGCGGCGTCTGTGCTGTCTCAGAGGGGTGTGTACTGTGTACTGTGTACTGTGTACCGCGTGTCGCCGAGTTATGGCGGTGTCTGTGCTGTCTCAGAGGGGTGTGTACTATGTACTGTGTACCGCGTGTCGCCGAGTTATGGCGGCGTCTGTGCGGTCTCAGAGGGGTGTGTACTGTGTACTGTGTACCGCGTGTCGCCGCGTTATGGCGGCGTCTGTGCTGTCTCAGAGGGGTGTGTACTATGTACTGTGTGTACCGCGTGTCGCCGAGTTATGGCGGCGTCTGTGCTGTCTCAGAGGGGTGTGTACTGTGTACTGTGTACTGTGTACCGCGTGTCGCCGAGTTATGGCGGCGTCTGTGCGGTCTCAGAGGGGTGTGTACTGTGTACTGTGTACCGCGTGTCGCCGAGTTATGGCGGCGTCTGTGCTGTCTCAGAGGGGTGTGTACTGTGTACTGTGTACTGTGTACCGCGTGTCGCCGAGTTATGGCGGTGTCTGTGCGGTCTCAGAGGGGTGTGTACTGTGTACTGTGTACCGCGTGGCGCCGAGTTATGGTGGTGTCTGTGCGGTCTCAGAGGGGTGTGTACTGTGTACTGTGTACTGCGTGTCGCCGAGTTATGGCGGCGTCTGTGCTGTCTCAGAGGGGTGTGTACTATGTACTGTGTACCGCGTGTCGCCGAGTTATGGCGGCGTCTGTGCTGTCTCAGAGGGGTGTGTACTGTGTACTGTGTACTGTGTACCGCGTGTCGCCGAGTTATGGCGGCGTCTGTGCGGTCTCAGAGGGGTGTGTACTGTGTACTGTGTACTGTGTCGCCGAGTTATGGCGGTGTCTGTGTGGTCTCAGAGGGGTGTGTACTGTGTACTGTGTACCGCGTGTCGCCGAGTTATGGCGGTGTCTGTGCGGTCTCAGAGGAGTGTGTACTGTGTACTGTGTACCGCGTGTCGCCGAGTTATGGCGGCGTCTATGCGGTCTCAGAGGGGTGTGTACTGTGTACTGTGTACTGTGTACCGCGTGTCGCCGAGTTATGGCGACGTCTGTGCGGTCTCAGAGGGGTGTGTACTGTGTACTGTGTACCGCGTGTCGCCGAGTTATGGCGGCGTCTGTGCTGTCTCAGAGGGGTGTGTACTGTGTACTGTGTACCGCGTGTCGCCGAGTTATGGCGGCGTCTGTGCTGTCTCAGAGGGGTGTGTACTGTGTACTGTGTACTGTGTACCGCGTGTCGCCGAGTTATGGCGGTGTCTGTGCGGTCTCAGAGGGATGTGTACTGTGTACTGTGTACCGCGTGTCGCCGAGTTATGGCGGCGTCTGTGCGGTCTCAGAGGGGTGTGTACTGTGTACTGTGTACCGCGTGTCGCCGAGTTATGGCGGCGTCTGTGCGGTCTCAGAGGAGTGTGTACTGTGTACTGTGTACTGTGTACCGCGTGTCGCCGAGTTATGGCGGCGTCTGTGCGGTCTCAGAGGGGTGTGTACTGTGTACTGTGTACCGCGTGGCGCCGAGTTATTGCGGTGTCTGTGCGGTCTCAGAGGGGTGTGTACTGTGTACTGTGTACCGCGTGTCGCCGAGTTATGGCGGCGTCTGTGCGGTCTCAGAGGGGTGTGTACTGTGTACTGTGTACCGCGTGTCGCCGAGTTATGGCGGTGTCTGTGCGGTCTTAGAGGGGTGTGTACTGTGTACTGTGTACCGCGTGTCGCCGCGTTATGGCGGCGTCTGTGCTGTCTCAGAGGGGTGTGTACTGTGTACTGTGTACCGCGTGTCGCCGAGTTATGGCGGTGTCTGTGCGGTCTCAGAGGGGTGTGTACTGTGTACTGTGTACCGCGTGGCGCCGAGTTATGGCGGCGTCTGTGCGGTCTTAGAGGGGTGTGTACTGTGTACTGTGTTCTGTGTACCGCGTGACGCCGAGTTATGGCGGCGTCTGTGCGGTCTCAGAGGGGTGTGTACTGTGTACTGTGTACTGTGTACCGCGTGGCGCCGAGTTATGGCGGTGTCTGTGCGGTCTCAGAGGGGTGTGTACTGTGTACTGTGTACCGCGTGTCGCCGAGTTATGGCGGCGTCTGTGCGGTCTCAGAGGAGTGTGTACTGTGTACTGTGTACCGCGTGTCGCCGAGTTATGGCGGCGTCTGTGCTGTCTCAGAGGGGTGTGTACTGTGTACTGTGTACCGCGTGTCGCCGAGTTATGGCGGCGTCTGTGCGGTCTCAGAGGGGTGTGTCCTGTGTACTGTGTACCGCGTGTCGCCGAGTTATGGCGGCGTCTGTGCTCTCTCAGAGGAGTGTGTACTGTGTACTGTGTACCGCGTGTCGCCGAGTTATGGCGGCGTCTGTGCGGTCTCAGAGGGGTGTGTACTGTGTACTGTGTACCGCGTGTCGCCGAGTTATGGCGGCGTCTGTGCGGTCTCAGAGGGGTGTGTACTGTGTACTGTGTACCGCGTGTCGCCGAGTTATGGCGGCGTCTGTGCGGTCTCAGAGGGGTGTGTACTGTGTACTGTGTACCGCGTGGCGCCGAGTTATTGCGGCGTCTGTGCGGTCTCAGAGGGGTGTGTCCTGTGTACTGTGTACCGCGTGTCGCCGAGTTATGGCGGTGTCTGTGCGGTCTCAGAGGAGTGTGTACTGTGTACTGTGTACCGCGTGTCGCCGAGTTATGGCGGCGTCTGTGCGGTCTCAGAGGGGTGTGTACTGTGTACTGTGTACCGCGTGTCGCCGAGTTATGGCGGCGTCTGTGCGGTCTCAGAGGGGTGTGTACTGTGGACTGTGTACCGCGTGTCGCCGAGTTATGGCGGTGTCTGTGCTGTCTCAGAGGGGTGTGTACTGTGTACTGTGTACCGCGTGGCGCCGAGTTATGGCGGTGTCTGTGCGGTCTCAGAGGGGTGTGTACTGTGTACTGTGTACCGCGTGTCGCCGAGTTATGGCGGCGTCTGTGCGGTCTCAGAGGGGTGTGTACTGTGTACTGTGTACCGCGTGTCGCCGAGTTATGGCGGTGTCTGTGCGGTCTCAGAGGGGTGTGTACTGTGTACTGTGTACCACGTGTCGCCGAGTTATGGCGGTGTCTGTGCGGTCTCAGAGGGGTGTGTACTGTGTACTGTGTACCGCGTGGCGCCGAGTTATGGCGGTGTCTGTGCTGTCTCAGAGGGGTGTGTACTGTGTACTGTGTACCGCGTGTCGCCGAGTTATGGCGGCGTCTGTGCGGTCTCAGAGGGGTGTGTACTGTGTACTGTGTACCACGTGTCGCCGAGTTATGGCGGTGTCCGTGCGGTCTCAGAGGGGTGTGTACTGTGTACTGTGTACCGCGTGTCGCCGAGTTATGGCGGTGTCTGTGCGGTCTCAGAGGGGTGTGTACTGTGTACTGTGTACCGCGTGTCGCCGAGTTATGGCGGCGTCTGTGCGGTCTCAGAGGGGTGTGTACTGTGTACTGTGTACCGCGTGTCGCCGAGTTATGGCGGCGTCTGTGCGGTCTCAGAGGGGTGTGTACTGTGTACTGTGTACCGCGTGGCGCCGAGTTATGGCGGCGTCTGTGCGGTCTCAGAGGGGTGTGTACTGTGTACTGTGTACCGCGTGTCGCCGAGTTATGGCGGTGTCTGTGCGGTCTCAGAGGGGTGTGTACTGTGTACTGTGTACCACGTGTCGCCGAGTTATGGCGGTGTCTGTGCGGTCTCAGAGGGGTGTGTACTGTGTACTGTGTACCGCGTGTCGCCGAGTTATGGCGGTGTCTGTGCGGTCTCAGAGGGGTGTGTACTGTGTACTGTGTACCGCGTGTCGCCGAGTTATGGCGGTGTCTGTGCGGTCTCAGAGGGGTGTGTACTGTGTACTGTGTACCGCGTGGCGCCGAGTTATGGCGGTGTCTGTGCGGTCTCAGAGGAGTGTGTACTGTGTACTGTGTGTACCGCGTGTCGCCGAGTTATGGCGGTGTCTGTGCGGTCTCAGAGGGGTGTGTACTGTGTACTGTGTACCGCGTGTCGCCGAGTTATGGCGGTGTCTGTGCGGTCTCAGAGGGGTGTGTACTGTGTACTGTGTACCGCGTGTCGCCGAGTTATGGCGGTGTCTGTGCTGTCTCAGAGGGGTGTGTACTGTGTACTGTGTACCGCGTGTCGCCGAGTTATGGCGGCGTCTGTGCGGTCTCAGAGGGGTGTGTACTGTGTACTGTGTACCGCGTGGCGCCGAGTTATGGCGGTGTCTGGGCGGTCTCAGAGGGGTGTGTACTGTGTACTGTGTACTGTGTACCGCGTGTCGCCGAGTTATGGCGGCGTCTGTGCGGTCTCAGAGGGGTGTGTACTGTGTACTGTGTACCACGTGTCGCCGAGTTATGGCGGCGTCTGTGCGGTCTCAGAGGGGTGTGTACTGTGTACTGTGTACCGCGTGGCGCCGAGTTATGGCGGCGTCTGTGCGGTCTCAGAGGGGTGTGTACTGTGTACTGTGTACCGCGTGGCGCCGAGTTATGGCGGTGTCTGTGCGGTCTCAGAGGGGTGTGTACTGTGTACTGTGTACCGCGTGGCGCCGAGTTATGGCGGTGTCTGTGCGGTCTCAGAGGGGTGTGTACTGTGTACTGTGTACCGCGTGTCGCCGAGTTATGGCGGTGTCTGTGCGGTCTCAGAGGGGTGTGTACTGTGTACTGTGTACCGCGTGTCGCCGAGTTATGGCGGTGTCTGTGCGGTCTCAGAGGGGTGTGTACTGTGTACTGTGTACCACGTGTCGCCGAGTTATGGCGGCGTCTGTGCGGTCTCAGAGGGGTGTGTACTGTGTACTGTGTACCGCGTGGCGCCGAGTTATGGCGGCGTCTGTGCGGTCTCAGAGGGGTGTGTACTGTGTACTGTGTACCGCGTGGCGCCGAGTTATGGCGGTGTCTGTGCGGTCTCAGAGGGGTGTGTACTGTGTACTGTGTACCGCGTGTCGCCGAGTTATGGCGGCGTCTGTGCGGTCTCAGAGGGGTGTGTACTGTGTACTGTGTACCGCGTGGCGCCGAGTTATGGCGGCGTCTGTGCGGTCTCAGAGGGGTGTGTACTGTGTACTGTGTACCGCGTGTCGCCGAGTTATGGCGGCGTCTGCGCGGTCTCAGAGGGGTGTGTACTGTGTACTGTGTACTGTGTACCGCGTGTCGCCGAGTTATGGTGGCGTCTGCGCTGTCTCAGAGGGGTGTGTACTGTGTACTGTGTACTGTGTACCGCGTGTCGCCGAGTTATGGCGGCGTCTGTGCGGTCTCAGAGGGGTGTGTAAGGTGTACTGTGTACCGCGTGTCGCCGAGTTATGGCGGTGTCTGTGCGGTCTCAGAGGGGTGTGTACTGTGTACTGTGTACCGCGTGTCGCCGAGTTATGGCGGCGTCTGTGCTCTCTCAGAGGAGTGTGTACTGTGTACTGTGTACCGCGTGGCGCCGAGTTATTGCGGTGTCTGTGCGGTCTCAGAGGGGTGTGTACTGTGTACTGTGTACCGCGTGTCGCCGAGTTATGGCGGTGTCTGTGCGGTCTCAGAGGGATGTGTACTGTGTACTGTGTACCGCGTGTCGCCGAGTTATGGCGGTGTCTGTGCGGTCTCAGAGGGGTGTGTACTGTGTACTGTGTACCGCGTGTCGCCGAGTTATGGTGGCGTCTGCGCTGTCTCAGAGGGGTGTGTACTGTGTACTGTGTACTGTGTACCGCGTGTCGCCGAGTTATGGCGGCGTCTGCGCTGTCTCAGAGGGGTGTGTACTGTGTACTGTGTACTGTGTACCGCGTGTCGCCGAGTTATGGTGGCGTCTGCGCTGTCTCAGAGGGGTGTGTACTGTGTACTGTGTACTGTGTACCGCGTGTCGCCGAGTTATGGCGGCGTCTGCGCTGTCTCAGAGGGGTGTGTACTGTGTACTGTGTACTGTGTACCGCGTGTCGCCGAGTTATGGCGGTGTCTGTGCGGTCTCAGAGGGGTGTGTACCAGTGATGTCAATTACAGAAAATTGGAATACCGATACCAAACCAAATACCAATCAAAACTGTGACAAAATACCGAAACCGAACCAACTTGGAAAAAACGAGGAAAATACCAACATTATACCAACTTTTCAGCCTCTTATACATTAGTAAGGGCTCAAAATACCAACAAAATACCAAACGCATCATGATAAAGATACCAAATACCAAATTGGTATCGGTTTGGTATCGGTATACCAAAAAGTTGGTATCCGATTGACATCTCTGGTGTGTACTGTGTTCTGTGTACGGCCAGGGTAGGTCCGGGTGGTGTCGGAAATATGACGCCGTGTGTTGATACAGCCTCCATGTCAGCAGTCGCCTGCTGTTCTTGTGCCTAATTATGCGAATAACGATTACAACTGTTATTTAACTAACCAATGCCACGTTCGTTTCAATCTTTTCTGTGCATATGCTTTTCGCCGCTAGTACTTCGATAGCCAAGAAAGATTTAGAAACAGATGAAATTAACCCGCGCCCCGTTGGGCTCTGCCGAGTTGGGGGGGGGGTCATTTTGCCCCCCCCCTAAGATCTCGAGAACCACGCAACGTAGCGACAAGCGGCAAACGGTGTTGGATAGCCCTATCAGGGAACTACCTTGTGACCCAATTTTATTGACCTAGGTCAAACCGATGACGTCACAGGTCAGGTCAAAGGTCCAATTTTCACCGTTTACAGGCATTTCAAGAAATGCGTTGTAAAATCGAGTAAAATGCATTTCATTGAAAATCATCGATGGGGAAATGTTCTTCAAACACATATTTTGCTAGTTGAGGTCACTGATACCAGGTCAGGTCACTGAGGTCAGGTCACTGGGGGGTCACAATATGAAAGTGTCGTGTGATACATGTTTTATGGTCCATTTTACATGACAAATGCGATTATGTGGGTCAGGCAGCCTTTGGGGCCAGCTTAGGTCACGTTTTGGTCAAGGTCAGGTCAAGGTCAGGTCAAGGTCAGGTCAAATAAGGTCAAATTTCAAAGTTGATATTTTTGCCAAAAATGGGTATCGAATCGATGCAGCTTGTCACGGGGAGTTCAATGGTGGTCTTTGTTTTGCCGTACGAGGTCTAGAATCGCTACAAATTGAGTTCAAAAATTTGACGTCATCATTTTTGAACAGTTTTTTCGCTATAACTTGGCCAAAAAACGAGATATCGATCTGAAATTTGGTATGTATATAGAAAAGCGCAGGGACTATCACATATATTCCGGTTTTTTTCGAAATTCGGAAAAATTTTGGATTTTTTTTTAGTTTTTCTAAAAAAATCAATTTTTGATTTTTTTTGGGCCAAAAACCCAAAATTTTGAAAATCCGAGGTAGCAGTTTTGTAGCGCCGCTTTTTGTCTATCAGACCATATAAAGAACTTTGAAATTGCTTGATAACTGTAGATTTGGTGAGCGTTTCAAGATTGCATGTTTTTTGCTCATTTTTGCTCGAACATGACCTCAGTTTGACCTCAATAACTCCTGACCTAAGGTGACCTAAGACTTGAAATTTGGTGTGAAGGTGTCAAATTGATGCCCGGAAAGGTACTGAAAATTTGGTGGCGCTGCGCGCCGCCGTTTTCTTGCTATTCAGGAAAAACCACAGGGGGGGGCCAAAATGGCCCCCCCCCCAACGGGGCGAGGGTTAACCCTCGCCCGTAAACGGCGATCTGCCACCTTCGCCCATGCAGGGGGGGGGGGGTTGGTGCGACCCCCCCCCTTGGCGTTTGAAAACGGAGCGTCGTAGAGCTTAGCGGAAAAGACCAACGGATTGCTCTCGCCGAGATCTCGCGATTGGTGGTAGATTTTTTGGTCCTAGGTCAACATTTGACCTACTTTTGACCGGTCAAAGGTCAAATTTTCGGAAAAATAGACTTTTTTTTTCAACTTTCCGCGGCGATTGCGGCAAACCGGTGGGAGATATCGACTTGAAACCTTCACTATCGTGTTCCTTGATCAATTCTCTATCGTTTGGTATGTATTTCGTTTCCCTAGCTCTAAAAATGGCGCGTTGGGAGCGCCGGAAGTCGGCAAGGTCACAGTCGGCGGCAGAAATTTGAAAAATCAAAATTTAAATTTTTGAAATCTGATTGTATTTTTGGATTTGGAAGGTCCATTTGCTCCCTATAGAAGCTAATATTGCTGCATATTCCCATTGAGTTGACAAGAATTAGCAAAATAGTGGTTCGGGCGCTTTTCAAAAATAGTACCGGACGCTGTTCCTCTTGTGACGTCATAGCTCCGTTACCTGACCTGACCCGGTCAAGTTTCTTATACCATATGATAGCCAATACTTGCCCCAACATGCATGGGAAGTTTCATCACGATCCATCAACCGATGTCCGTACCACCGGCAGGAAACCTCGGGCGTTGGCACTCAGTTTGTGAAAATCCGGCCGGAGGCTGTTCCCTTTGTGACGTCATAACTCCGTGACCTGACATGACCCGGTCAATTTTTTTTTATCAAAAGATGCGCAAGGTTTGCCCCATAAGGTACCCAAAATTTGGCGGCGCTGCGCGCCGCCGTTTTTGCACTATTTCCGAAAAACCTCAGGGGGGGGGTTGCACCAACCCCCCCTACATGGGCGAGGGTTAACAAATAAACATAATCTACCGTTAGGTGGCACGGGCGGACATCGATAGCAGCGCCTCTATCGGTCACTAGGGAAAGCTGGGCTGTAGGCGACGAAATACCGGCTGAGTTGTCACACGTTGAATAGGTTAATAGACATCAGTCTTGTGAAAAAGTTGAACTTTTGCCTTCAATATTTCTACAGGCAATTTTAGAAATGTCATCACATCGATTACAAAACCGTTTAGATTATTGTATTTACTTCAAGCCTTCCCTATTGTCCTTGACGATGATGCGGGAACTATTTCTAATTAGTGTTTCTAGCTTTTACCACATGCCGAGATATCCCTTTAACATTAGCACGTGCATTTGGGAAATGGCTTCGGCCCGCCTCGGCTAATGTTGAAGGTATTTGGGAAACGATTCGGCCCTAGGGCTTTTTGATTTTCCCAGACAAAGTTTTGCTGAATATTCTGAGCGGAAGAACCAATTTCAAAGAAGATATTTGCGGATTGTGTGTTCACCACAGGGGAGCAATGCCGCTTGAACCCTATTGGCCGTAGTGTCTAACGGTGGCGGCCATATTGCGCAGACCAAGAAACGGCTGCCGCCTGTGTTGAGGAATAGGGAATTCGGGACCTCGATTTACGTTTGCGGCCGCCGCATCCGTTACGTTCAAGTTACGTAGATACGGAACCCGGCATCTTACGCAGAATTGAGTGGGGAACACGATCGTATCTTCAGAATTCCTCAAATTCACTCGCCGGACCTACATTTGCCCCGGCCGAGGGGGTTGATTGAACCCACCTCGCTAATGCGCCGCTAATTAAACTAGAATTAAGCGGTAAATTGGTCGTTTGCGACAAAGGATAATGCAGAGTGACTGGTAGGAACCCACTGTACAGGTCCCGGGTCAACCGGTGACCTCTGAGGTCAGGTCAAGTGATCTAAGGCACGGGTTCGGTTTTTGGTAAATAACTTCGCCAAAAATGGCCGTAGAGCCGCGATTTTGGCATCATCGTGTTCAGCTAGCTCAGGCGCATCGAGTGATATACTTTTTGTTCGGGTCAGGTCAACTTAGGGTGTTGACCTCAGGTCACGGTCAGGTCAGCACCCCCAGGTCACGAAGTTGGTCGAAAGAGGTCATGTCGCATATCATTCGATTCGGCAGGTCTTCCTGAGTCCATTGGTGGCTTTCCCGACTCGCTAGCTCAATTTGATCGGGAGTTATTGAAGAAAAACTGTGACCCTTGTGACGTCACAAATGACGTCACGCAAGGGCAACAATGCAAATATGAAGCATAGAACCTTGCAAGGAGTGCATGAAATCCTGATTTTATATGCTTGAGATAGTTTCAGATCATTCTCGGCGCCAAAATAGCAATTTTCATATTTCCCCATTGACTTATAAGGGCTTAACGTATTAGTTCCTTCTATCTGAGAATTTTTTAGGATTTCATCTTATTCTCCACTCAATTCTGCGTAAGATGCCGGGTTCCGTGTCCACATAGCTTGAACGTAACGGATGCAGCGACCGCAAACGTAAATCGAGGTCCCGAATTCCCTATTCCCCAACACAGGCGGCGGCCGCTTCCTGGTCTGCGCAACATGGCGGCACCGTTGGACACCATCTGGCGGCCGATGCGCATTCCACATTATAGAGTTCAGTGGTGTTCACTAACAGCAACAGCAAAAGTAAGTGACTGCGTGTTTACATACTTTTGATGTCAACGTAATTCAACTAAACAAGGTTATCGTTCCAATGCCAATGTATTTATTGCTGCAGAACATGGTCGGAATAATCATTATTTCTACATAATGCACGCAAAAAACGAACAATTTAAATGCGTGAAGCATCTTAACGTGCCACAATGAAACATTTGATATTGTTCCAGCTGGGATCCAAGACGCGTTTGATTCAGCGTTTCACCCAATTTTTAGTTTTCCTCACGGTTTCCTCACTCCTGCTGGACTCCATATCTTTATTCTAACTTCTGGCGTTTCACCATCTTCATCCTCAGCTTTTTCAAACCCTAAATAAGGGGGAAGTAGGAATTTCATCTTTCATACTCAACGCAGCCTAATAATGAAAAACAAAAACAAATAATCACGGTGACTATAAATATGAACATAGTATTAATATAATATTAACACAATATTAAGATTAAAGTGTAAAATATCAAATGAATATTATATTAACTGTTGCGCCGGTACGGCATGTGGTACCTAAATCTCTTCCCAACCTTGGGCTGTGTAAATGCAGTTTTATTCACCTCGGTTTTTTGCTACGGACCTCGTGCCTACCGGCACTCGGTCCTCCGCACAAAAACCTCGGTGAATAAAACGCATTTTCCCAGCCCCGGTCGGGAATATATAAGCCCGCGCCCCGTTGGGCTCTGCCGAGCAACGCTCGGCAGGGTTGGGGGGGGGGGCATTTTGCCCCCCCCCTAAGATCTCGAGAACCACGCAACCTAGCGACAAGCGGCAAACGGTGTTGGATAGCCCTATCAGGGAACTACCTTGTGACCCAATTTTATTGACCCAGGTCAAACCGATGACGTCACAGGTCAGGTCAAAGGTCCAATTTTCACCGTTTACAGGCATTTCAAGAAATGCGTTGAAAAATCGAGTAAAATGCATTTCATTGAAAATCATTGATGAGGAAATGTTCTTCAAACACATATTTCGCTATTTGAGGTCACTGATACCAGGTCAGGTCACAGAGGTCAGGTCACTGGGGGGTCACAATATGAAAGTGTCGTGTGATACATGTTTTATGGCCCATTTTACATGAAAAATGCGATTATGCGATAGGCGTTATCACAAGTGTATTCGCGGCCATTGGGGCGACGTAAGAAAAGAAGAAAACATCTGGCCCCAAGAACTTTGAATCATCAGTTAGCATGCAAATTTTCCTTGATGTGTAGAGAATCTACAAATAATTAATAGAGAAAATTGCATTTAAAATTTTCCTATCATGTTTTTTTTTTCATCGTTTGAACAATATATTCTTTTACTAAGCTAGAAACACTTATTATAAATAGTTCCAGCATCATCGTCCAGAACAATAAGGACGGCTTGAAGTGAATACAACTATCTAAACGGTTTTGTAAGATGTGAAGATCACTTCTAAAATTGCCTGTAGAAATATTGAAGGCAAAAGTTCACCTTTTTCACAAGACGGATGTCTATAAACCTATTCAACGTGTGACAACTCAGCCGGTATTTCGTCGCCTACAGCCCAGCTTTCCCTAATGACCGCTAGAGGCGCTGCTATCGATGTCCGCCCGTACCGCCTAACGGTGGGTCAGGCAGCCTTTCGGGCAAGCTTAGGTCACGTTTTGGTCAAGGTCAGGTCAAGGTCAGGTCAAGGTCAGGTCAAGGTCAGGTCAAGGTCAGGTCAAATTAGGTCAAATTTCAAAGTTGAATTTTTTGCATAAAATGGGTATCGAATCGATGCAGCTCGTCACGGGGAGTTCAATGGTGGTCTTTGTTTTGCCGTACGTGGTCTAGAATCGTTAAAAGTTGAGTTCAAAAATTTGACGTCATCATTTTTGAACAGTTTTTTCGCTATAACTTGGCCAAAAAACGAGATATCGATCTGAAATCTGGTATGTATATAGAAGAGCGCAGAGACTATCACATATATTCCGTTTTTTCGAAATTCGGAAAAGTTTTGGATTTTTTTTTAGTTTTTCCAAAAAAAATCAATTTTTTGAATTGTTTTGGGTCAAAACTCAAAATTTTGAAAATCCGAGATAGCAGTTTTGTAGCGCCGCTTTTTTTTCTACTAGACCATATAAAGAACTTTGAAATTGCTTGATAACTGTAGATTTGGTGAGCGTTTCAAGATTGTATGTTTTTTGCCCATTTTTGCATGAACATGACCTCAGTTTGACCTCAATAACTCCTGACCTAAGGTGACCTAAGGCTTGAAATTTGGTGTGAAGGTGTCAAATTGATGCCCGGGGAGGTACTGAAAATTTGGCGGCGCTGCGCGCCGCCGTTTTCTTGCTATTCAGGAAAAACCACAGGGGGGGGGGCAAAATGGCCCCCCCCAACGGGGCGAGGGTTAGTAAAAGAACGTATTGTGCAAACGATGAAAAAAGCATAAATGGAAGATTTTAAATGCAATTTTTTCTAACAATTAATGGTAAATTATCTACACATCAAGGAAAAGGTGCATGCTAACTGATAATTTAAAGTTCTTGGGGCCAGTTGTTTTCTTCTTTTCTTACGTCGCCCCAATGGCCGTGAATACACTTGTGATAACGCCTATCGCAGTACAAATACACATAGTCGGAGGTCTCCCCCTTCCCTAGTCTTCACTATTATTTCTGTTTCCATCGCCTTATGCATTTTAGCGCCATGCCGGTGTCCTTTGCTGTTGAACCGAATGCATGTGTCGTTATGCCTATGTCATCTGTACTGTATGGATTTAGAAACAGTTTTATGGAACGATAATGTTCTACCACACCCACTTACGATGACTCGAATGATCCCATTGCTAGACATCTTTAGCCTCGAACTGCATATACAGCTCGACAAATATATGACAACCCGTTTCGACCAGTGCAAACAAACACAATCTGAGTTCTCCCCGTTCCCTGGGAGTTTCCGTCTGTCGCCTGAGGTCACCACTTGACCTGAACGACCTGGCGTGAGATATCACCTGAGAGGGTCGCCGCCCCACTGCTCAGGTAGGTATTTTGGGGACAGAGAGAGAGAGAGAGGCTCCCTGATATACCCGATAACACAGCTGATAGACAGACAAACACACTGAACTGCTGTGGGTGTGTCTTATCGTCTGAATTTACCACCTCGAAGGACAAATCGGAAAGAGGCCACGTGCGTCTGCATTGACAGTTTGAATGACACATCATGTCTGCACTCTGCACATCAAGATACGCGTCTTACCTTGTTTTTGTGCAGGTTGACGCAGGCTTTCAAGTGCGTAGTAAGCCAACAGATTATGAGCATGATGTGTGACGTAAAACTCGTCAATTGAAGCGGTGTTATCACATCGATGGCAAACAAAAGCCTCTGTCTGTACAGTTGAGGAGGTGTGGCGGGACGTGCACCCTCGCGGTGGGTTCAGGGCACTCAGACCGCAGAGTGCGGGATGCCAGACTGAAGAGTGGGTGTTGCCAGATTTTGGAGTGGGTGATGCCAGAGATGTCTGACTTAGGTCTAGACGAGGGTGTCTGTTGCAAGTGCCACCCAAGGTTATCAAATGTCAACTGTGGTGCAATTATAGAAATATATCCCTCGCATGTGTGCGGCGTTTGCCAGCTTCTAGTGTGTAGGGGGGGGGGGGTCGGTTGGACCCCCCCCTTGCTGTTTGGCCCCTGATTGAGCTAGAGCTTCGCGGAAAAAACGAGCGTGTTGCCCGTGACGAGAGGAAGCCGATGATACCCAATTTTAAGGTCCTAGGTCATTGGTTGACCTTCCAGGTCAGGTCAATGACCCAAAGTCGGGAAAATCGGGACCTGTTAGAAAGTCGTAAAGTGTGGCTGCTAAGGGGTTTTTCGGGGTGCTGATCACGAATATCATGTTAGTTTTGATCACAGATGATGTCTTTAAGCATTTAGACCAGGTCGGGTCAGGTCAGGTCAGGTCAACCAGTAGGCGTCGTGACGGGTATTCGTAGTACGTGTCAACCGCCTCTGACAGCTTCGTAACATGTTACGAAGGCACCAAAACTACTTCGTAAATGTTCAAATGGTTGCTAAATTCGAATTCAGCTCCAAAAACTAGCCTAAAAACATGTACAGCTCGAAAAAGTGAACCGAGGTCACCCGAGGTCACCAAAGGTCAATGACCTGACCTGACCTTCAGGTGACCTTGACACCCACCCTAATGCATGGAAGCAACATCAAATCACATGTTGGAACGTTTGAAACCACGAAAAGCTTGCAAACGCGCGGCTAATGCGAGCCGACATACGCAGAATCGCGATTCCGGCCAAACATGGTCTCGGAAAAGAGGTCACAGGTCAAAGGTCATTTGGGTCAGGGTCATGAAATTTTCAGAGTAGGTGTAAAATTGATCAATGTGAGGGTACTGAAAGTTTCGTCGTGATCGGCCGCTTTTTTACGCGAGTTATTCGCGAAAAAAACATGGGGGGGTCCATCCGACCCCCCCCCCTACACATGCGAGGGATATAATACACACTGCTGAATGTGTCATATCTTTTACACATTACGTGGAGCAATGCATCATAAGGGAAGCGTTTGATTATGTTGTGAGCCGGAGTCATCAAAACTCTCATCATAGAGTTTTAATCAGGCAGATAAATCGTTTCGGAATGTAACATTTTAACACGCGCAGTGGAAGGGTTGCGAGTACTACGCCCAGTGGAAGGGGGGGCGGATGTTGCCCCCCCTAAGATCTCAGCTCCCACTGGAGCTAGAAAGACGAAATTTAGAGGGTAGGTGGCGGCCCAGGGGAACTCTGTTGTGTGTGAATTTCATGACCCTAGGTCAATATCTTCAAGGTCAAATGAGGTCAAAAGTGGTCAAATCTGCCATATTAGCGACTTTTTTGCGTTTTTACGCCAATAACTCAAAAAGTTACCGGCCGATTTTCTTTTTTCTTTCACTATACGAAAGAACGTACATTTGTGAGTATGTATAGTGAATTTCTTGTTAATCCAACAATAAATATGGCAGTTAGAAGCCTGCTAAGCGTAAGATGTCGCCGGCTGAAGCGGGATCGGCGGACGCGGGAAACGCGGCAATCACAATTTTGTGTTTACACACTCATAACTCAAGTTGTTACCGGCCGATTTTCAAAATTCTTTAACCATAAGATTGCCTGTACATTTCTTAGTCTTCTCACAAAATTTGACGCGAATCGAATATAATCAGCGGTAAGGAGCGCGATGTAAAGACGGAACCGTCCCGCCCCGGCACAGTCTACAATTCAGGCGGCGCGTAACGGCTAGCGCCGGCCGCCGCGCCGCCGCGCCGCCGCGGCGGCAGGATGTTTGACTTTACACCGCTATTACTAGAAAAGTTGTGATCCGATTTTTTTTATTTCTTGCACGAGAAGATCCGCAGTTCAATTCTGGACAGGTAGCCAAAATTTCACATTAATATCATGTTTGCGGCGCGAGTTACTGGCGAAAAACAGGAGGGGTGGGCGAAATCCGCCCCCCCCTTCCACTGCACGCATTATTAACCCACGATTAACCCTCGCACGACCAGGCCATTTCTCATAACACGAACGACCAGGGGGGAGGGGTTGTTACGACCCCCCCTCTGACGTTTCGAAACGGAAGGTCGTAGAGCTTAGCGGAAAAAACCAACGGATTGCTCTCAACGAGATCTCGCGATTGGTGGTATATTTTTTGGTCCTAGGTCAACATTTGACCTACTTATGACCGGTCAAAGGTCAAATTTTCCGAAAAAATCAAACTTTTTCAACTTTCCGCGGCGATTGCGGCAAAACGGTGGGAGATATCGACTTGAAACCTTCACTATCGTGTTCCTTGATCAATTCTCTATCGTTTGGTATGTATTTCGTTTCCCTAGCTCTAAAAATGGCGCGTTGGGAGCGCCGGAAGTCGGCAAGGTCACAGTCGGCGGCAGAAATTCGAAAAATCAAAATTTAAATTTTTGAAATCTGATTGTATTTTTGGATTTGGGAGGTCCATTTGCTCCCTATAGAAGCTAATATTGCTGCATATTCCCATTGAGGTGACAAGAATTAGCAAAATAGTGGTTCGGGCGCTTTTCAAAAATAGTACCGGACGCTGTTCCTCTTGTGACGTCATAGCTCCGTGACCTGACCTGACCCGGTCAAATTTTCTTGCACCATACTGATAGCCAATGCTTGCCCCAACATGCATGGGAAGTTTCATCATGATCCATCAAACAATGTGGGTATCACCGGCAGAAAACCTAGGGATTCGGCGCACACGTTTGGTAACTGTCGGCCGGAGGCTGTACCTCTTATGACGTCATAACTCCGTGACCTGACATGACCCGATCAATTTTTTTTCGGCAAAAGATGCGCAAAGGTTGCCCCAGAGGGTATTGAAAATTTCAGCCCGCTACGACAAGCCGTTTAGCGTGCACTTCGAAAAAACCTCAGGGGGGGGGGTTGATACAACCCCCCCCCCCCCCTAGGCGTTCTAGGGTTAACCCACGAGCCGCTGGGGGGGGGGCATAAAGTTGCCCCCCCTCTACGTTTTGTGAAATATCTCCGAAACCTGATGAGCTACGAACGTGAAACTTGGCATAGCTTCAAATGAATACCTAGGCAATGTTTGAGGAAAGTTTGGTGGTTGTAGCACCTAAGATGACGTCACAGTGACGTCATAAGTTTTGTCGTTTTCCGATATGGACCGTTTCTGATGACGCTGAGCATGAAACTCAACTGTAAATGAACTAGACAGCACCTGCTGTCATCCTAAAACATCTAACTACACTTCCATCTAGTTTCTGACCAATTATCGACCCTTTATATTCGGTCCCATATGTCTGATGCATCGTGAGGAATATGAGAGTCGCAAATCTATAATTTCACTTATGACGTCACTGTGACGTCATTTCAAATGGGATCGACACCAAAGTTGGACACAACCTCGGCTAGGTATTCAGAAAGATGTGTGCAAAGTTTCGCTTCTCTATCTCTTCGCGTTGCGACGATATCGTCGCAGAAGTAAAGGGGGGGGGCAACTATATGCCCCCCCCCCAGCGGCCGGCGGGTGGCGCGGAGGCCCAGCGGCCGCTGGGTTAATGGGAAGTTGAGCAATCAACGCATAATAAAATGAGTAGCAAAAGATGTACTGCTGGAATCGCATAAATACAGCTTTCCATTTGGCCTCAGTTCCACACCTTGACTTATCCCCGTCGTTTGGATGTAGGAAGTGGCAATTCGACAGTCGAAGTAGCGGTTAGGTATGCATGTTTATTGAGATAGGAGACTTTTTAAACACTGATCATGAACGTTAATAAGATTCAATTGGTAATACCTACAATCATTTGCTTATGTTAAATAGGCATAGACTAAATTAGAAAAGCAAGTGACGCATTGCGACTTTATTCTTCAGCATCTGCTTTTTCAGCCAAGAAAATATTTATCCAGACCGATACCTGTACCTAGATACTGATGGGCGATGGAGGTAGTCAACTACTCTGTCGGTCGTAACACATATCGACACCTTTTTTTTAAACCCCACATTTGTTCTCCGGTGAATTTCAGACAAGTTGGTTAGAGACCTTCAAAAAAGGTACAATCACTCGATTTTTCTCAAGTTTGTCTGTCTTGGCAGATAAAGCAATACCAGAACAGGCCTACGAACACACATATATGATCAGGATCGGACGATTGGACACTTTTAAAAGGAGATCTTTCGTGTCTCCCGGAAATTCACGGGAGAGCAGATGTGGGGTTTAAAAAAAGGTGTCGATATGTACATATACTTCAGGTGTACTATGTTTTATTGTTTGCAAGTACTTCGAGTCTATGATTACATGCAGTGTTACCGCACGGTTATATTTATACGCTGTCCACAGTACCTACTCTATCAATAGAAGTCCTACTTAACTCTCTCGTTTATCCTGGCACATCGGCTGAGATGAGACATTGTACGTACTACAGTCCACAGCAAAAGTAATGTGGGGTTTCAGTCATGGGTATGTTCTGCTTCTGAAGCTTAGGAACGATTAGCCAGACTACAATGAAACTTTGAATGTAGCTTATATGTATCGTCACCCTTGCAGCTGCAACTTTAGCTATTGACATCTTCTTTTCGATCACTCCGCATTAAACACCGCCAGTCAAAGCCAACCGTTGAGATTGGTAAAACCCTACATTACTTTAGCGGTGGGCTGTACATTGGCGACTGCGGCGCACTCTCGCCATTCAAGTCTACATACGCTACACGTAAGTAGACAGAATGCTGTCTACTTACGCACTTCCACAGCATTCGCAGTGCAGAATGCTGAATAGTGAATAGTAATTATGCAGCAGTCAGTCAGGATCCCGTGATGCAAATTCAGGGCCCGAAACCCCGTATTTTCACGGTCATATTATCTGTATGCGGGATAACCAGAAGAACGTGTATTGACGTGTTTCCTAAGAGGAGAGGAACGAAAGGGGAGAGAGAGAGAGAGTGAGAGAGAGAGAAACAGAGAGAAGAGAGAGAGAGAGAGAGAGAGAGAGAGAGAGACAGAGACAGAGAGAGAGAGAGAGAGGGAGGGTGTGAGAGAGGAAGGAGTAAGAGTGAGAGATGAGAGTGAGAGTGAAAGAATGAGTAAGTGCGAGTGAGAGTGAAGTGTGATTCATTGGCGTGGTTTGTTGTTACCATCGTTAACCTGTTAAGCCAATACGCCATGACATGAAGCGAGCGCACACAGGGCTCACGTGTACTCTGGTATGGAACTATGTGTTTTACGACACCTATTGGGCGTTAAATCTACATTTTCCCGGGCCTACTGACTATGCCGCTACTCAGACCCAGCATGGTGTTCTCGTGGTTTAACTAACTGCTGCATTGAAAACCTATGATAGAAATGAGAAACAACGAATAGCTGCGTTCAGTATACGGGTGTGTCAAGTGTTAACCTCAGCAGCAAGGCGCGCCCCTGTCCCTGCGAACTATCATTGGTTTTGCGCAGACCGACGCCTGTGTGTGTACTACAGCCAAGGACACACCAACCGACACGAGGGGTGTGTTAGAGGGGAGGGGGAGGGGGAGACGTCTTTAGAGAGTCTGCGGGCGTACTCGGGGTGGGGGTGGGGGGACTGGGCAGCTTTGCCTGTCTGAAGATGCGTGGTGTATGTGGTGTGCTCAGAAGGATGGAGAAAGGTTTTAGGGGTTGACGGAAGAGAGAGAGAGAGAGAGAGAGAGAGAGAGAGTAGCGAGAGAGAGAGAGAGAGAGAGAGAGGGAAAGGACAGAGGGAGAGTGTGAGATTCGGCCGCCACAGACCGTTCATCCTCTTGGCGGTACATCTATAGCTGACAGGTTACAGCGTAAGGACTTGATCCCCATCGAGCTGGCGCTCAATACCGCGGCTCATTTCCAGAGGCGTGTCACCGAGGCTGCTCACCTTTTTACATGGCCTTGTTTACAGGACTGTGGGAGGAATCACTCTTATACGGTCTTGGTTAATCATTGCCGATCTGACCACGAACATTGCCGCACTGTACATATTATCCGTGTCCTGCCGGCCTTGGTTAATTACCGACCGCCACGAAGATGCCGCACTGTAGGCATATTATCCGTGTCTGCACGGCCTTGGCTAATATGGCGATACCGCCTTTACGACGACCGCATTTTATTCCCGCTCGATAAGAAGACGCTATCCTCTTACACGCTTACATCGACATAGTGACAAGCGTGTAAAGGCGAATGAATTACCCTTGCAGTGAATAGTATGCAGAGACGGTATTACCCTCATTTTCACCTCGTTGATCACTCCAAAGCCAAATAAAATGTTGAAGTACCCAGCGCAATGATTTGTTCTGTGTAGCAGATGCGTAAGTTGATGCCGAAAATTTCGAGTACTAAAACTCCCAGATACTGATCATCATAAAAACAAACAAAAAACAGACAAACACCGCATCTCGCACAGCCAAATGAGTGTAGGATCACCTCATCAGCAGTTAGCTTTCCAGCACCTCCTCAGCTGCTCTCCTGTCTCCCTATCTTCTACCAATTTCGTCTAATCGTGTTCCTCCATTTCAGCGTTAGTGAGGAGCAGCGGCGGCGGCCGCCATGCTGGAGGTGTCTGCTGGCCTGCTGGGCCGGCTGCTGGCCGCTGCTGGTCGCTGCTGACGCCGCCCGTGCTGCTGCTGCTGGCGCTGCTGCTGCCCGTGGCGCTGCTGGTCACGCGGGCTCTCCGTCCACCACAGCAGATCAAAAACCTGCCCGGACCCAAACCCGTCTACCCGTGCTGGGACACACGCTGCTGGTCCCCTGGCAGGTCACAGGTCAGTGACACCTGCCCGGACCCAAACCCGTGTACCCGGTGCTGGGACACACGCTGCTGGTCCCCTGGCAGGTCACAGGTCAGTGAAAGGTCAAATAAGGCTGCCGGCCAATGAATGAGACATGCTCGTATAAGGTCAAAGGTCAATGAAAAGTCGGGATGTCACAAGTCAATGAGGGTTGAAAAGGTAAGAGTCAGGAAACGCAGGTCAGAAAGTATCGAATGTCAGTGGCGCTCAGGTGATGGCACAGTCGGGTCTGTCAGGTCACAGTTCAGAGGTCGACTGGTCATGTCAGTCACAGGCCAGAGGTCGACTGGTCATGTGTCGGTTTTATTGAAGTTCCAGCAGGTCACCGGTCAATCTGTCAGCGGTCAGGGTATCGTCTTTTAGTGACCACGGCCCTCCCCACCCGTGCTAAAATCGCCATTCTCCTGCATAATGGTTCATTTGTCGGTGCGTTTGCATATCTACTGTGCATTAGTGTTTCAGTCTCTTCATCTCATCAAGTCACAGTTCATTTAGCCATCCGGGATTACTAGTCTTCCTGAACTGGTTTACTTCTCACCAGTGTTCACCATGTGGTCAGATCCCACGTCATGACGCCGTGCCGGCCTTGGGTTTCGCTCTCATCGATTTCCTCTGTCGCTCTCTGCCCCCCCCCCCTCCACCCCACCCCCCGGAGGCCGACGGTGCGGTGTATTATAGGGACAGGTCCACGCGATGGGTTTGTTACCGTGCCCCCGTGCCGACGATAGGAGTGCCATGGGGCTGGACCACGCCGGCGGGTCTATCGGTCCGCGCGATGGGTCTACACTGTCGACCGGCCGGCCAGACTGCAGACGGTCAATACGAGCGTCGCTAAAGGTCACGGCCAAGGTCAAAGGTCGTGACTGGCTGGAAAGGCGAACACAAAACACTATGTGTTATTAGGTGCTATGAAGTGTAAATTACTTTGCTAATGAATGTTTTATAATGTGCACGCATTGGTTTTGAAAGTTTCTGTAGGTAGTTTGACTTACGTTTTTTTTTTGCAATCATAGACAGCAATTAGCGTAACTTGTTTTCGTTCTGATTAATACGAAAATGCAATACCTACATGACGAAACTTAAGGTTAGATATTCTATGATGACACGAAAACAGACAGACGTACGACAATTCAGGTCGTGACAAAGCGTAAATATTTACAACAACATAAACGTAATTCTCCACGGCTGTTGGCAGACACATACATATGAGATGAATACTTTGTTGTGACATGCTCCAATTTGATATACGGTAGCATCGAGTAACATAGAGCAGATATTTCCCATCGATGTTGTCTTTCCGTGTCTGCCAACCTCAGGGACGTAGTCAAGAAGGGCAGGGGGCAGCCCCCCCCAGAAGGCGAAAAATAAAACAAATTTTGATAGAAAATATAAAAACGGCTGCACCACAGCTCCAAAAATAGTGGCCAATCCGAGGAGTTTTCCGTTTTTGGAGGGAGGCCGCGAGACTACACTAGGCCGCGACTTGTGGTCCCTCCCTGAGCAAATCCTGGCTACGTGCCTAGCAGACATTATGTTTCCCGTGTCGGCAGCCCTCCTGTTTTCCGTGTTTGCCAACCTCGTGTTTTCCGGTGTTTGAAGACTTCTTGCTTTTCCGTGTTCTCACACCTGTAGGCATTTCCGTGCTCTCAGACCTGTATTTCCGTGTTTGCAGACCTCCTGTTTTCTCGTTTTCTTAGACCTGCCGTGTTCCGTGTTCGAAGACCCGTTCCTCTGTTCGCAGACATACTGTATTTCCATATTCTCAGACCTCCTGTAGTTCCGAATTAGCAGACCTTCTGTATTTCCGTGCTTGCCTTCCTCCTGTTTTTCCGTGTTTTCAGACCTGTTTTCGCGTGTTCTCAGACCTGTTTTCCCGTGCTCACACACCTGTTTTCTCATGTTCTCAGACCCGTTTTTTCCTTTTGGCAGAATTCCTGTTTTTTCATGTTTCCCTCCCTCCTGTTTCTCTGTTTTGGCAGTCTTCCTGTTTTTCCGTGTTTTCAGACCTATTTTCCTGTGTTCTCACCCCTGTTTTTTCCGTGTTCTCAGACCTGTTTTCCCGTTTTCTCATCCCTGTTTCCCTTGTTCTCAGACCTGTTTTCCCGTGCTCACACACCTGTTTTCCCGTATTCTCAGACCTGTTTTCCCGTGTTCTCAGACCTGTTTTCCCGTGCTCACACACCTGTATTCTCGTGTTCTTTGATCCGTTTTTTCCGTTTTTGCAGAATTCCTGTTTTCCGTATTTCCCTACCCCCTGTTTCTCTGTTTTGGCAGGCCCACTTTTTCCTTGTTTTCAAACCTGTTTTTCCGTCTTCTCACCCCTGTTTTTCCGTGTTCTCAGACCTCCTGTTTTTTCCGTGTTCTCAGACCTGCTGGACATGCTGATGCACTACGTGCGTCAGTACCGCGGCTTTTTCCACCTGCAGCTCGGTGTGGACTACGTGGTCATCAACAGTCCCGAGGCCGCCGAGGTGAGGGTAGCTTCTATCTCCAATTCGGCGTGGGCTATAGGTATACAGTATACAGCCCTCAGGCCGCCGAGGTGAGGGTGAGGTCCACCGGACTATATACAGCCCTCAGGCCGCCGAGGTGAGGGTGGCTTCCACCGGACTATATACAGCCCTCAGGCCGCCGAGGTAAGGGTCACTTTCACCGGACTATATACAGCCCTCAGGCCGCCGAGGTAAGGGTCACTTTCACCGGACTATATACAGCCCCGAGGCCGCCGAGGTCCACCGGACTATATACAGCCCTCAGGCCGCCGAGGTAAGGGTCACTTTCACCGGACTATATACAGCCCCGAGGCCGCCGAGGTCCACCGGACTATATACAGCCCTCAGGCCGCCGAGGTAAGGGTCACTTTCACCGGACTATATACAGCCCCGAGGCCGCCGAGGTCCACCGGACTATATACAGCCCTCAGGCCGCCGAGGTAAGGGTCACTTTCACCGGACTATATACAGCCCCGAGGCCGCCGAGGTCCACCGGACTATATACAGCCCTCAGGCCGCCGAGGTAAGGGTCACTTTCACCGGACTATATACAGCCCCGAGGCCGCCGAGGTCCACCGGACTATATACAGCCCTCAGGCCGCCGAGGTAAGGGTCACTTTCACCGGACTATATACAGCCCCGAGGCCGCCGAGGTCCACCGGACTATATACAGCCCTCAGGCCGCCGAGGTAAGGGTCACTTTCACCGGACTATATACAGCCCCGAGGCCGCCGAGGTCCACCGGACTATATACAGCCCTCAGGCCGCCGAGGTAAGGGTCACTTTCACCGGACTATATACAGCCCCGAGGCCGCCGAGGTCCACCGGACTATATACAGCCCTCAGGCCGCCGAGGTAAGGGTCACTTTCACCGGACTATATACAGCCCCGAGGCCGCCGAGGTCCACCGGACTATATACAGCCCTCAGGCCGCCGAGGTAAGGGTCACTTTCACCGGACTATATACAGCCCCGAGGCCGCCGAGGTCCACCGGACTATATACAGCCCTCAGGCCGCCGAGGTAAGGGTGGCTTCCACCGGACTATATACAGCCCTCAGGCCGCCGAGGTAAGGGTGACTTCCACGGACTATATACAGCCCCGAGGTGAGGGGGGCTTCCACCGGACTATACAGTCCCGAGGCCGCCGAGGTCCACCGGACTATATACAGCCCCCAGGCCGCCGAGGTAAGGGTAGCTTCTATCTCCAATTCGGCGTGGGCTATAGGTATACAGTATACAGTCCTCAGGCCGCCGAGGTGAGAGTGGCTACCACCGGACTATATACAGCCCCGAGGCCGCCGAGGTGGGGGGGGCTTCCACCGGACTATATACAGCCCCGAGGTGAGGGTGGCTCCCACCGGACTATATACAGTCCCGAGGCCGCCGAGGTGAGGGTGACTTCCACCTCCAACTCGGCGTGGGCTATAGGTATACAGTATACAGCCCCGAGGCCGCCGAGGTGAGGGTGAGGTCCACCGGACTATATACAGCCCCGGGGCCACCGAGGTGAGGGGGGGCTTCCACCGGACTATATACAGCCCCAGGCCGCCGCGGTAAGGGTGGCTTCCACCTCCAACTCGGCGTGGGGCTATAGGTATACAGGCCGTTTGCACGACGGCCATCTGGTACACATTTGGTGCACATCTGGTACAGATAAGGTGCAGATTTGGTCAAATCAGGTTCAGTGTGTCTCTTCGTAGCTATCAGCTAGGGCTGCTGACTAATTGCTTATATGCCTGCTTAGTCATATTATCAGAGAGCATAATCGATTAAAACACTGAAATAAATTCATAAAATGAAGATATTTGCTGTTAAAGAGATTAGGTGCAGATTTGGTCAAATTAGGTGCACTCGCCGGATAGCAAGTCGTGAAAATGGCTAGTAACAGTCCTCAGGCCGCCGAGTTAAGGGTGGCTTCCACCCACATGCGGAACTTTATACTGTGGGGGGTGTAGCTACAACCCCAATTTTTAAAAGTACAACCCCAATGGCAAAACTACAACCCCAACATTGGAAAATTAAGAATAAGCCTGAAACACATGAAAATGAACAAAATATGTATCCCTTCAGAAGCAGATAATTGAGATATATCAAGAAAGTGAAGATATCAAAAAATTAGGACTTTTTTTTAAATTCCAGATGCTAAAAACATTGAAAGTGCTCTGTTAAGAACATATTCCGCTGAGACAGTGAGCAGAGCATGATATGAAAGTCAATCACTTCACACTTCTTAAGCATACTAAGTGAATCATATTGAAATTTGAAAGTGTTCCAAAAAATCTTAACATGTAACATTGAAGTGTGAAGCAAAACAAATCATAACATTCATCATACTTTTGCAGTGGCAAATCCAGCTCAGAGTTTGGGGGGGGGGGCAAACCATAACAATTTATCGATTCTTTCCATGCCTCGTCCATAGGCGTAATATTAATATTATGCCGTTTGTGAGGGGCAAATGCCCATTTTGCCCCCCCCCCCCCTGGATCCTGATCCGCCACTGTGACTGTACCTACTTTTGGGTTTTCTCACTAAATATTTCATACCTGGCTGTGCTTATCAAAGAGATAAGCATAGATGAAAAGTTTGACACAAACAGCAAGCTTCAGAAATAAATTAACCTAACCTAAGCCTTCACCCTATGTAGCATTCAATCACCATAATCATAATATCAAATACATTTCTTAAGTGAAATATCACTCTGTTCGCAATTTTGTCAGTTGGCACAATACCACCAATCAGCACGAATATTTGGCTAAAATGACGACACTTGAAATCAGCGTTGACGACCATAAAAAGTAAAAACCAATCCTGTGCGATAATTAGTGCTGATAATCTTACTGACAGGTTCGCGAACAGAATGCAAACGATGCAAACTAAGGGCCTGTTCCAGCGCCTCCAGAAGAAATTCTTGACTGGAGGCTCTACCAGAGGTTTTACTGGAGGCTGGAACGCAATCTGGAGATTTCTGGAGATTGGCGTCATAGATACCAAAAGAATGACGATTGTTCTCTCTTGAAACGCATAATTTGTTTTCAATTTTAGTTAAAAAGATAAATAAAATTATAGCAATGTAATTTTCTTTACAATCGAGTTGTAAAATAATCAGTCAAATGTCCTTTGTTTACATTCGTGATTGTCACATGTGCGCCATAATTGTAGACCAGAGCCTCCAGAGAAATTTGGACCTCTCAACTCTCTGGAGGCTACTGGAGGTTTCTGGAGCTTTGGCGAGAGCTTTCTGGAGCTTTCTGGAGGCGCTGGAACGCTCTCTGGAGGATTCTAGAGCTTTCTGGAGCTTTCTGGAGGTTTCTGGAGGCGCTGGAACAGGCCCTAAGTCACATGTAAGCCAGCATGACGCATTTGATACAAATGCAAGGTTTTGGCGACGTCTGTCAAATCAGCAGCAACGAATATCAGCCTCACAGCAGCATATTCGGGGTCTTTCAATTTGGCTGAAAATCGGTATCCAGAGCCTCCTCGATGCGCTGATTCCGAAAATATGCCTCTTTGGGGTGGTATTTTGCACCGTTAACGAGTTAATGACCAATTAACATTTTAGCGGGAAACGGCGGGGTCTTTCGATTTAGCTGAAAATCGGTGTACAGGGCCTCCTCGATGTGCTGATTCCGAAAATGTACCTTTTTGGGGTGGTATTTTGCACCGTAACCGATTTAACGACCAATTAACATTTAATGGGAAACGGCCGGTTCTTTCGATTTGGCTGAAAATCGGTATACAGGGCCTCCTCGATGCGCTGATTCCGAAAAAGTACCTCTTTGTGGTGGTATTTTGCACCGTTAACGAGTTAACGACCAATTAACATTTTAATGGGAAACGGCGGGGTCTTTCGATTTAGCTGAAAATCGGTATACAGGGCCTCCTCGATGCGCTGATTCCGAAAATGTGCCTCTTTGGGGTGATATTTTGCACCGTTAACGAGTAAACGGCCAATCAACATTTTAACGGGAAACGACGGGGTCTTTCGATTTGGCTGAAAATCGGTGTACAGGGCCTCCTCGATGCGCTTATTCCGAAAATGTGCCTCTTTGGGGTGGTATTTTGCACCGTTAACGAATTAACGGCCAACTAACATTTTAACGGTAAACGGCGGGGTCTTTCGATTTAGCTGAAAATCGGTGTACGTTCAGTGTCTCAGGGGCAGACAAACAAGCCGCTATGTGTTCCTAGCCATCGTGACTGTGAAGAGTATGCGTTTTGTTTACGATTCGCCAAACAATGCATAATACATTTGCTCGTTGAAAAAAAAGAAGATCATCTAGTTAATTGAAGTATTCGGTGATATGAAAAGGCTGTGGCATTTATTATTTAGTTTCCTCAGGTTGAGATAATTTAGATCCAGTGTTATGTTCCTTTGCGGCATTGTGTTCGGTATGTTGTCCTCGTTTGCAAAATATCTCATGTCTGATCAGTCACTATTCCGGTTTATACTACCCGTTTCCGTAATAGACGTATTCCAGACGACAGTGGCATTAATATACAAAGATGGACCCGTTTTAAGTTTTTTAGTCTAAAAATAACGTATTCCTGTTTAGGTCTTCGTTTTCAATTGCCACGAGTGGATTAAATTGTTACTCGTAGGGAAACAGCCCTGCTCCAATACTGAGTAATGTTTGTGTCAAATGTGGAAAGAAACGAGTATTCATAGGGACTGTGATTTTGGGCGTTTACCTACCGTTTCCGAATCGCCACGACCAGTACCTAGCGGCGGAACACCCTCAATTAAGGGGGGCACTGTCGACTTTTGATCCCATTCTTTCCATGCAACGCCCATAGGGCTAATGTTTAAATGCCAAAATCAAAGGGGGCACGGTTCCCCGGTGCCCTCCCCGTTCCGCCGCCTATGGCCACGACCATGGTGGCGACTGGCGATACCCGAGTACCTACAACCAGGCACATATACCGGGGTTACATGAGCAAGTAAATGCGTATCAGGAACGGATTTTCCTATTCGCTCACCATTGTAGTCCGTTTGTAATGCACGTATTAACTCTGCTCATGTAACCCCGAGCATAGCCAATGGAGGGACGACAGGGTCAGCCGTCTCTCCCTGGAGATGGACCACTTTTATTTTTTTTATTTTTTTTTTTGTAACTGAAAATGTGGGCCCCTCCCGAAAAATAGTGGGCCGAATCCGGGGACTTTTCGGGTTTTGGTGGGGGTATACCCTGGGCTCCGGCAAACTACAACCCCAATGAAAAACAAAAAGTTCCACCTCTGCTTCCACCTCCAACCCTGCGTGGACTATATATAGTACCCAGGCTGCCGAGATGAGGGTATTCCACCTCCAACTCGGCGTGGACTATATATAGTCTCCAGGCGGCAGAGGTAAGGGTGGCTTCCGCTTTCCACCTCCAACTCGGCGTGGGGCTATTATACGTGCTTATCAACACTCCCGAGGCAGCAGAGGTAAGGCCGTGGTTTATAAGTCATTATGACGGATGCAGAATGGTGGTTTTGGAATGCCCCGGTTAGGGACGTTATCCCGAAAAAGGTTGTTATCCTCAAATTGCGCTCCCATAAGGAAGGCCAATCTTCTTATTTATCGGATTACACTTCTTCATGTGCTGCTATTCAGTATTCACTGCTAGCTATAAGATAAACGTTGTCGGTTTTCTTTCTATGTGAGAAAAACACTACTATTTCTTGAATTCCGAGACTTCTGGAGGCTCAAAGGCAAAAAAAAAAAAAACATAAGGTCGCTAGTCATAACAGAAGTAACAATGGTGACCGAGAAAACAACTGTTGAACCCGACGGCTGGGTAAACAGTAAACAGAGGCATCTTGTCGTAACCTTTCTGTAGGTTAGATCAGATTTAACATAATAGTGCGAACAATAAGACAAATGAACAGTTCATTGAGTAACATAAAAAGACTCGGGACAGGGAAGTGAAGAGGTAATTAGGTACGTCCACTAAAACGATGCTTGTTTGTATGTCTCAGCAGCATAAAAATGAAAACTTGAATCGTTAGCCAAAACAGAATTAGGTAATCTTTATCTAAGAAGCTACAGTTCTGGCGTAACATGCTATTTTTACGCTATGTTTGCCAATGTACGGAGCAGGGCTCATGGTCACCTCGAAGCTCTGGGTTATATCAGAGCTCGGAGCCTGGGCTGCGTCTCATGGCCCCATGACTGTTTGTCAGGCATGACTTTCAGAATCACCAGCTGAGGGAGGGGGAGGGGGGCGACCGCCGCACGGGAAATCAGTACGACCTTAGCGTGACCTCGACTGTCCGTCTGCGGGGGGGGGGAGGAGGGGGGGGGGGCTGCTGCGGCGTTATTGATGGGATGGGCCCGATCATGGGCTCAATGGCCGAACCAGGCCTGCAGTCAGGCCTCTTTATGACCGGCCGTTGGACTATGAGGTTTTATGATCGGACCTATGATTGGAGTTTCCGGAGTGACTTGAGCTGCTTATGATCAATTAAAATATCTATTTGCACTTAACCCTCGCCGGCACAGGCCATTTTGAGTCCTTCGACGGCACAAGGGGGGGGGGGGTTGGTACGACCCCCCCTCGCGTTTGGCCCCTGATCGAGCTAGCGGAAAAAAAAACGAGCGTGTTGCCCGTCACGAGAGGAAGCCAATGATACCCAATTTTAAGGTCCTAGGTCATCGGGTGACCTTCCAGGTCAGGTCAATGACCCGAAAACCGGGAAAATCGGGACCTGTTAGAAAGTCGTAAAGTGTGACTGCTATGAGGTTTTCCGGGGTGCTGATCACGAATATCGTCTTAGTTTTGATCAGAGATGATGTCTTTAAGCATTTAGACCAGGTCGAGTCAGGTCAAGTCAGGTCAACCGGTAGGGGTTGTGACGGGTATTCGTAATACGTGTCAACCGCCTCGGACAGCTTCGTAACATGTTACGAAGGCACCAAAACTACTTCGTAAATGTTCAAATGGTTGCTAAATTCGAATTCAGCTCCAAAATTAGCCTAAAAACATGTAAAACTCGAAAAAGTGAACCGAGGTCACCCGAGGTCACCAAAGGTCAATGACCTGACCTGACCTTCAGGTGACCTTGACACCCACCCAAATGCATGGGAGCAACATCAAATCACATGTTTGAATGTTTGAAACCACGAAAAGCTTGCAAACGCGCGGCTAATGCGAGCCGACATGCGCCGAACCGCGATTTCGGCCAAACATGGTCACAGAAAAGAGGTCACAGGTCAAAGGTCATTGGGGTCAGGGTCACGAAATTTTCAGGATAGATGTAAAATTGATCAATGCGAGGGTACTGAAAGTTTCGTTGCGATCGGCCGCTTTTTACGCGAGTTATTCGCGAAAACCCTTAGGGGGGGGGGGTTGCATCAACCCCCCCCTGTGCCGGCGAGGGTTAACCCGCGAGTTGCTGGGGGGGGGGGCGTTAAACGCCCCCACTTTTTTCGCCGGGCCATAGCATAAAAACGGCGCGCCGCAGGCGCACCAAATTTTGGGTACCTGTAGGGAATTGATTGAAATTTATCGTGACAAAGTTTCAAAAAAATCGGTCGGAAATTTTTTGAGATATCGAGGTTTTAGTGACGTCATGATTTCTGAGTTTTCGACCAAAAACGGCATATGTTCAAAAAATCATATAAAATCACAGAATAGAGATACAGACATGCCGTAAACGCCATTAGACTGCCAATACCATGATCAATCAAATGGCTATCTTCGATTATTGATTATCGTTTCGCATTTTCCATAATCTTGAACTGAATCTTGGCAATTTTTCGTGACTACTTCACGACCATGATTCATGCATTTCTTAAATTGAACTTTTTGAGCCAAACACGTACACATATGATAAAATGAATGTCACCATCGTGTTCTACGCCCCAAATTACACATAAAACATGTGTCACAGGCTGCGAATATCAGTTTCGATTTTCGGGGATATGTGCCTACCCGGTTGACCTGACCTTGACCCTGACCTATGATTGACTGACCCCTACATGGAGCTGACACTCTTGTAGGCCTTATATGATGGATTGTGCACCGTTTTGACAGAGTTTATGACGAGAGGCGCCCATTGCAAAGTCCTGAAGTCCATGCTACTGAAAGCCCGATTTCAGGTGTTTGACCTGACCTTGACCCGACCTGTGACCTCAAAATTCAACTTTAAAGTACTCATCTGAAGTGTCTCGTCGCGCTCTTTCGTTTGCCGCCTCGTGCGTTTCGCTGCGCCTATTGGTTCTCGAGTTATCGGCTGGGGGCGTTTAACGCCCCCCCCCCCCCAGCAAACGGTGGGTGGCGAAATACCCCAGCAACTGCCGGGTTAAGGATCGAACAGATAAAGCACAACATGAAGGCAATGCTTAAGTTTAAGTAATGGAGATTTGTGAAACTCACACATCATTTTCACTTCTAGGCAGATGTAATCCAAAATAATAATGCCGCTAAGCACTAATCCCCGCGCCCCACTGGGGTCTGCGTATAACACGCCCTACTGGGGGGGGGGGGGGGGCTATTCATAGCCCCCCTCCTAACTCCGAAACTACTGGGCCGATCGTCAAAATTCAAACGGCGTCTGATAGCCCCGGAAAAACTGTCAAGCGAAACCTAATTTCAGTGACCTCGAGGTCACCGATGACGTTACAGGTCAGGTCAAAGTAAAAATTATTAGCATTTTGGCTTCTTCACGTTTTGGGCTCTGGCCGCCGTCTTACAAGTCAGATCAGGTTCATTTTTGGTTCACACACTCGTGAACAGATGCTCTAGATACTCTGAGGGTACCAAACTTGTACTTTGATGTTCAGGTCAAGGTCAGGTCATCACAGGTCACGAAAATATTATATCATCCGTCGGTCACGTGACACATGTTTTATGGTCCATTTAGGCCAAAAATTTCGAATTTGATGTCGTCGGTGTCATTCGAGGTCATTTTGAGTCAAATTTAGCTTAGGTCAGGTCACTTTCACCTAAAAAAGGTCAAATTTTGAAGTAAAAATGTTTCAACAAAAAAGGTGTCTATTGGATGCAGTTTGAGCTCAGGAGCACGATGGTGCTATTTATATTGGCGTACGATGTCAAATTCGTGCTGAAAATTGATTTGAAAAATTAATAATTGTTAATTTTTTGCAATAATGCGTATAACTTGGCCATTTTTCAAGATATTTAGCTAAAACTTACTAGAGTTAGTCATAATAATGCGTTCTATCACATATATATTTTCCTGTTTTTTTTTTTCGAAAAGTCAAAAAAAATAAAAATATAAATTTTGAATTTTATTATATAACATTTTCGAAATTTTCAAAATTTCGAAAATCCGAGATAGCAGTTTGATAGCGCGGTCTATTCTGAGTCCTCTCATGCAAAGAAATTGGAGCTAGCTTAAAAACTGAGCTCTTGGGAGCGATTGCCGTGGTTCAATGTTTTGCGTCGAAATCGGCCGAACATGACGTCACTCTGAAGTCATTTCCGGCCGACCTATGGTAGGTACGAAGTTCAAATTTTGACACAAGGTGTCAAATTGATGCAGCCGAAGGTACTGAAAGTTTGGCGTCGATACGTCAAGCGGTTTGGAAGTTATTGCAGAGAAACGGGAGGGGGGCTATAAATAGCCCCCCCCCCAGTGGGGCGCGGGCTATAATGAAACATGAATCACAAGCTTGCTGAAGCATCATGCCAAGCTCAAGAAACGTGTTCAAGAGGCTACGGCCTGTCAGTCAGCACCCACTGAAGCTGTGATTAGTGAACCGGGGTTGCTGTTCATATGGCGCTGTAACAGTTTACTTACTAACAGGCTCGTATCATATTGCTCGATTTGCAGGTGATTTTCAGCAGTAACCAGCATATCCAGAAAGGAGAGGAGTACGAGTCACTGGAGCCGTGGCTGGGCACCGGCCTGCTCACCAGCACCGGTAACTAATAACTATGGCAACCAATCAACAAACTGTGCAATATAGACTCCGGTCTGCCCACCAGCACTGGTAACTATGGCAACCGATAAACAAACTGTGCAATATATACTCCGGACTGGTCACCAGCACGGGTAACTATGACAACCGATACATAGGCAACCGATACCGATAAATCGACACCTTTTTTAAACCCCACATCTGCTCTCCCGTGAATTTCCGGGAGGCACGAAAGATCTTCTTTTAAAAGTGTCCAATCGTCCGATCCTGATCAAATATGTGTGTTCGTAGTGTGCTGGTGTCCCCGCCTCCATTGCGCGTGGTGTGCCAGTGTGTGCCCGAGTTGAGTCCCTGGAGACGCCACTGCCGTGCCCTGCCCTCCGGCAGTCGGCCGGCCGGCTGGGTTCCTGGTCCCTTGGTGGTCAGTTGGAGCGGAGCACCAATATACGCCGGAACGTTACTACCGCGTCTCACATGGCGCAGCCGGCAGGGTAGTGAACCGCGGTGTTAAGTGATAAGTGTTGCGGAACCGACGAGTGACGGCGATGTCTCATAACGGTGAGACTGTGGACGTTTCGCGGAGTGGTGTCGTGGCTCCAGCTGCAGGAGCTGGCCCGACGTGGGCCGGCCGGCACGCGCGACCGGACAGGCTGGACATCGCCAGCGACCGAGGCGAGTTATTTCACGTCTGGCGAGAGCGATGGGAAGATTATGTGCTGTTGTCTGGTCTGGAGCGGGCAGAGCCCCGCATCCAGATAGCCGCTCTCCGAGACTGCCTCACGGACGACACAATCAGAGTGCTTCGGAACCTGGAGCTAAGTGGACCCGATCGTACTGACGTGAGAAAGTCCATCGAGGCTCTAGAGAAATACGCGAACGGCCAAATCAATGAGGTCGTTGAGCGCAAAAAGTTCAACGAACGTGTACAGGAACAGGGCGAATCCTTTGATGACTTTTTAACGTCCCTTAGAGAACTCGCCCGCAGCTGCAATTTTTGCACTGAATGTCGCGATTCGCTTATAAGGGATAGAATCATTATGGGTCTGAGGTCTGCAGAGACCGTTCGATGTCTGTGTGCAACACCGGACCTGTCTCTGTCGGCCACTGTTACTGTTTGCAGGGCGCAGGAGGCGGCATCTCGCGACGCACGGGAGCTGCACGGCGGCACTGCGGACGGCCCGTCGGCCCTGCAGGTGTGGTCGCCCCGGACCGGTGGCGGTCCGGCCGCCTGCACTGGCTGCGGTCGGCGGACGCACCGACCCGGCCAGCAGTACCCCGCCCGCGGGCTGCGGTGTCGGGCCTGCCGGGGACCGGACCACTTCGCAGCTGTGTGCCGGTCGAGGACCGACGGCCGGCGGAGCCGCGAGGGGTCGTACGGACGGTACCGATCCCCGCCGGCCCGGGATCGGTATCGGTCCCCACCGCTCCGTGATCGGTGCCTGTCATCTCCGCCGCGAGACCGGCCTCAGTCTCCGAGAGGTCGGCACATGTCGTCGCCGCCCCGAGAGGTGTACCGGTCACCATCTCCCCGCGATCGGCACCGTGCAACGACAGGGGATCGTCGCGCCTCTCGTAGTCGCCAACGGCAGTCTCCAGACGGGTACGGCCGAGTCCGTTTCCGGCGGGATGATGAAACGGCGAATCACGTGGACCGCCGAAGCCCCAGCACATCGGCTATCATCGCGTCTGCATCGGTACAGGGTGCCCCGAGGGTGCGGGTACGCGTAGAGGCGTACTACTCTGCTGATGTGGACGCGCTGCCCGACACCGGAGCGGACATCAGTGTTGGAGGTATCCAGTTCCTGGACGACATGAATGAGTTCCCTGAGAACCTTCAACCGCCCAACGAACACCCGAAAGCAGCTGACGGAGCCACCGTCAAGTCTATCGGCGTTCTTCCCGTTCGTATCACCCTGGGTGACGTCACGGTTGATGACGACATACACATTCTTCCGCGCGTCACGGGTCTGCTGATGTCATGGAGGACCACCCGCCGGTTAAACATTATTCCAAAGGACTACCCGCGTCAAATGAACAGCGCGACCTCGACGCCCTACGTTAACAGCGCTGGTTCGAGACACCCGGCAGCTCCAGACGACAGCAGTACGACTGCTACCCCGGTCTTTGAAGATCAAGCAAGCTCGACCGGAGGGCCGCGCGGCACGGCCACGCCAGCGCCATCTACAACGCAACCCGACCGCTTTGTGGCGACATCTGTGCGGACGGAATCCGCACCGCGCTGTCGCCAAGCTGCACCGCCATCTACATCCCAGGTCAGGGAAGAGACACTAACTCCGAGCACTCACTGTACGACCAACGGTCAGATAGCCGCTCCTGAGCACCGAGAGGAGCAATGTGCCACGAAGATCCCAGACCTCGTGCAGGAATTCCCCACTGTGTTTGATGGCAACATTCGGTGCATGCCAGGAGAGGAGTACAAGATCCATCTCCGTGAAGATGCGGTGCCATTCTGCGTCACCGCGCCACGACGGGTACCACTGTCGTATCGTGACCCACTGAAAGAGGAGCTGAAACGGCTTGAGGACCAAGACATCATCTTCCCGGTGACGACTCCGACTGACTGGTGCGCACCGATCGTTGTCAGCGCTAAAAAGGGAGGCGGCATCCGGCTTTGCGTGGATCTTTCGATGCTGAACAAACACATCCGTCGAGAACGCTATCAATCACCGACTCCAGCAGAAGAAGTAGCATCCATTGTCGGAAAGAGGGCCAAATGGTTCACAGTGGTTGATGCTGCCAAGGGATACCACCAGTGCCCGCTTGCGGAAGAAAGCAGGTTACTGACAACTTTCATCACACCGTTCGGGAGATTTGCCTTCAAACGCGCCCCGTATGGTGTCTCGTCGATCTCCGAGCATTACAACCGGAGGATGGACGAGGCACTGCAGGGAATGCCCGATAACTACCGGAAAGTGGTAGATGACGTCATCATCTTCAGCAGCACACTGGAAGAGCACATCCAGCACGTTCGGGGGTTTCTGTCTCGATGCGAGGAACGAGGCATTTCCCTCAACCTGGGGAAGCTCCAACTGGCTCAACGCTCCGCAAAGTTCGCCGGCTTCATTGTGACACAAGAGGGGTACAAGCCAAACCCGCAACTGACTCAAGCTCTATCTGCGTTCCCGACTCCGCGTAACATCTCTGACTTACGCGGATTCTTCGGACTCATCAACCAGCTGTCCCCATTTACCGACAGTGTAGCAGAGCTAATGGAGCCGCTTCGTTCTCTTCTGAGTCCAAGAACCACCTTCCTGTGGGAAGAGCACCATCAGCGGGCGTTCGAGAGAGCGAAGGAACACCTTGCTTCGGTGCCGACTCTCGGCTTCTTCGACCCCACCAGGCCGACGATGCTCGCAACCGACGCGAGTCGCAAGAAGGGTCTGGGCTTTGTTCTGCGACAAGCTGACAAGGATGGGCGATGGCACGTCATCCAAGCTGGATCACGCTTCCTCAGTGATGCCGAAACGCGGTACGCGACCATCGAGCTTGAGGCGCTCGCTGTATGCTGGGGCCTACAGAAGTGCCGCCTGTTCATCGGAGGACTTCCGAGCATCGAAGTAATCACGGATCATCGTCCTCTCGTACCAATCCTCAATAGCAAGACGCTAGACGAAATTGAAAATCCAAGGCTGCAGCGTCTCAAGTTACGGATGAGCGAGTTTGGGACAATCTCAGCAAGATGGGTACCGGCCTCCCAGCACAGCGCTGCAGACGCCCTGTCTAGGAACCCGATCGAGCACCCAAACGAAGACGACGAGTGTGGAGAGGATGCAACGACTTCCTGCATCCAGTCTATCGTCATCAGTGAACTCCAGGCCCATGACGTCGACATCAGTCTCAAAGAGGTCCGGGAGGCTGCTGCTGCGGACCACGAGTTCCAGCTACTGGCAGAAGTCATTCGGAACGGCTTCCCTGACAGTAAATCAGAGGTTCCAGAAGCCGTCAAAAGGTACTGGCCAGTTCGAGATCGCCTGACAGTGGACGATGGAATCGTTCTTTGTGGATGCAGGGTCGTTATACCCCCATCCCTGCGGAAGAGAACGCTCGCGACACTCCACGCGGGGCACCTGGGGAGAGAAAGGACAATTTCCAGAGCAAGACAGATCGTCTACTGGCCAGGAATGAATGCTGACGTCGATCACGTCACAAAGTCGTGCGACCGCTGTCAGAGTGAGCTCCCCTCCCAACAGCGGGAGACGCTGATCCAGCACGAGCTTCCAGGACGACCCTTTCAGCATCTGACTGTCGACATTGGAAGTCACGCTGGAGGTAAATATCTTGTTGTTGTGGATGGGTTTTCTGGATGGCGTCATGTAGCATACCTCGGCTTACACTCGGGCACAACCAAAGTCATGTCTGCATTGCTAAATGTCTTCCGACAAATCGGGGTTCCCGAGGCACTGTGGAGTGACGGGGGCACTGAATTCACATCATATCAGTTCCGAAGTTTTCTCAGAAAGTGGGGCATCAGTCACCACACATCATCTCCCCACTATCCACAATCTAATGGGCTCGCCGAGTCTGGAGTGAAGGCTGCTAAAAAGCTATTGAGAAGGTGCTGGGACTTTCGCAGGTGCAGACTGGACGAGGACGCCTGGACGAGAGGGATCCTCCAACACTGGAACACGCCCGGTAGCTGCGGAGTGTCGCCAGCTCAGCTCGTGTACGGACGACCGATCAGAGACACTCTGCCATCACACCCTGATCTCTACAAACGGCAGCCCCCTGAGGAGTTCGCTGACCGACGGGAGGAGTGCCGTCGTAAAACTAAGGAGCGCTACGACAGCCGAGCACGGGATCTCCCCGAGTTCCCAGTCGGAACCCATGTACGGGTGCAAGACGTCCTCACCCGCCGGTGGGAGAGGTGCGGCACAGTGACTGACGTCCTACCGTTCCGGAGGTATCGTGTGCGGTTTGACGATGGCGGCAGTGTAGACCGCAACCGGTGCCACCTTCGCCGGAGGTATGCTGTTGTTGAACCGTGTCTAGCGGAGAGGAGCGGTGCATCGGACAACTCAGGTCCGACCGGGCAGCGTCGCGCCGAGGTGCCCAGCGGAGGCCGACAGCCGCTTCAGGGGACGTCCCGTCTCGCCGAGGAACCGCCGCTCCGACGGTCGACGCGGACGAGGAGACGGCCGCGGCGTCTGATAGAGGAGATGTAATGATAGGCTTGCGTGTGCGCAGCGTGATGTTTCTTTTCACTTGTTAAGTTATTTTGTTGTTGTTTTGTTGTCAAGTTGTTTTCGTTGTTACGTTATGCTGGTACTTACGGCTGTAATATGAGCTCAGGTGGGACCCCTGAGGGGAGGGGAGATGTGCTGGTGTCCCCGCCTCCATTGCGCGTGGTGTGCCAGTGTGTGCCCGAGTTGAGTCCCTGGAGACGCCACTGCCGTGCCCTGCCCTCCGGCAGTCGGCCGGCCGGCTGGGTTCCTGGTCCCTTGGTGGTCAGTTGGAGCGGAGCACCAATATACGCCGGAACGTTACTACCGCGTCTCACAGTAGGCCTGTTCTGGTATTGCTTTATCTGCCAAGACAGACAAACTTGAGAAAAATCGAGTGATTGTACCCTTTTTGAAGGTCTCTAACCAACTTGTCCGAAATTCACCGGAGAACAAATGTGGGGTTTAAAAAAAGGTGTCGAAATAACAGACAGACACTTTAAAAAGCAGTGCTTAACAACTCATTGATTATTGAAACATTTAGATACCTCAAAACGTCAAAAGAAAACCATAGTAAAATACGACGCTATGTCAGCCTCCTCAATGATCCGGTTTCAGGCACCAAGTGGCACAAGCGGCGCAAGATGCTGACGCCGGCGTTCCACTTCACCATTCTGGACCAGTTCATGGACGTGTTCAACGAGCAGTCGCAGGTTCTGGTGGCAAAGCTGAAGGACACTGGCGGCCAGCGCGTGAACGTGTTCCCATTCATCACCAAGGCGACACTCGATATCATATGCGGTACGGCGTGGACAACGGAACGTTTGGGTCAGCGGTCATGCTAGTGACTAGCGTAGCACTAGGGCAATGAGGGCTCCATGAGGTTATGAATGACTAGCGGCATGCTATTTCACATCCGTTATGCATTACCTACTGATGCATAAATTCACGTAAATGTACAGAGATATTGTGTGTATTTTGCACTGGATATTCTACTATGCGATATGATGCCTGATATGTACTGAGACATGAAGCAAGATCATGTTTTACTTACTTTGTTTATGCATGTACCTAATACATCGCATTTTCAGCAGGGAGACAGGCAATAAAACGATGACGTTGTATTTCTAGTCTCACAATTAAATAGCACTGAAGTTATTTATTTCGTTTATGTTTCAGAAGCCACGATGGGCGTTCAGATCAAGGCTCAGGATGGAGCTCGTACAGACTATGTGCAGGCCGTCTACGAGTGAGTAGTGACTAGTGACGTCTGATAATATAGAGACAGAAATGATTAATGACGTCGTATAACACGTGCACTGCGCAGGCCGTCTGCAGGTGAGTAGTGACGTCATATAACACGGCTACGAGAGAGTACCCAGTAAACATGCCGACGTCGGCCCGACGTCGGCCGACGTCGGGGTGACGTCGGCAACTCGGCATCGGCATGCCGACGTCGGTCCAACCTCGGCTCGACGTCGGCTGGATGTCGGATATGCCCGCATGTTCCGACGTCCAGCCGAGGTCCAGCCGACGTCGGGCCGACGTCGGACCGAGATCAATTGCTGAGGTCCAGCCGACGTCGGGCCGACGTCGGGGCGACGTCGGACCGACATCGGCCGCTGTTTTGACCGTTAAAATAATATAAAATACATGTTTCATGTTTCATAAAGAGCTTCTGTATTCAAAATATCCTCAGGAAACTCAAATCTTCCTCCACGCCGCCACCCCCTGATCCGGACTGGACGGGAAACTTTATCTCCCATTTGGGATTGCCCGTAAGCCGAGCTCGCCCGTAGCCGGGTGCGGTGAGTGCTTGGGGGCTGCTCGGCCTATCCTTTGGTCAGGCTCAGCCCCGGCAACTCACCAGGGCCGAGCCCAGTTCATATAGAAAGGCCAGTCGGCAAGTGTCACTTTGCCAAAGTGCCACTAATCAAAGGGACACTTTGGGAAACGTTGGTGCAGGTGTGTAAGAGTGGCTATATGAATCCATTGTGGGGTCGCCCTTTCCAATAAGTGTCACGTAACAACAATGGGACCAGGGACTCTATATGAACTGGACCCAGGGTGCTCGCCGAGAAGACCAATGTCTCCATCCTATGATCCTTCCGGCTCTGAAATGGTCTTGTCAGACCGAAAGGGCATAACACAACAAAACAAACCAAATTCGTTAGTTGGCTGCGTGGTGTAGTGGTTAGCGCACTAACATCGCGTTCGAATGACACGGGGTTCGAATCTCATCGCCGGCTGATCCTTTTGGCGTGTTGTCCCAGTAAACACGCCGACGTCGGCGACTGGGGGGCTCGAATCCCACCGCCGGTTGATATTTTTGGCGCGTTGTCCCAATAAACATGCCGACGTCGGCCCCGTCGGTCCAACGACCAACGATCTCGTCAACCTCGGCAAACGATCTCGGCCCGACGTCGGCTGGACTTCGGCTGGACGTCGGAACATGCGGGCATATACGACGTCCAGCCGATGTCGGGCCGAGGTTGAACCGACGTTGGGCCGACGTCGGGCCGAGCCTCGGGCCGACGTTGGGCCGACGTCGGCATGTTTACTGGGTAGTGACGTCGTATTACACGGCTACGAGATAGTTAAAAAAGCAAGGCAATAAAACGAAAAAAAAAACAACAATAAAACGATGACGGCTACGAGATAGTAGTGACGTCATATAACACGTCTACTAGTGAGCTTTGACGTCATATAATACGTTTACGAGTGAGTTTTGACGTCATTTAGCATGTGCAGGCTGACATACGAGAGCAGTGGCGTCATATAACACGGCTACAAGTGACTTGTGAGTTGTGACGTCACACGGATAGACCTTCTAATCGGGACATCTAACATCACAGACGCTATGCTGCCAGATCGCTAGCAATAACTCGTGATGCTCAGCCGGTGTGGATCGTTTATTAACCCGGCGGCCGCTGGGCCTCCGCGCCACCCGCCAGCCGCTGGGGGGGGGGGCATATAGTTGCCCCCCCTTTACTTCTCCGACGATATCGTCGCAACGCGAAGAGATAGAGAAACGAAACTTTGCACACATATTTCTGAATACCTAGCCGAGGTTGTGTCAAAATTTGGTGTCGATCCCACTTGAAATGACGTCACAGTGACGTCAGAAGCCCAATTATAGATTTGCGTCCCTGGGTTTCCTCACGATATATCCGACATATGAGACCGAATATATTGGGCCGATCACTGGTCAGGATCTAGTTGAAAGTGTACTTAGATGTGTCAGAATGACAACAGGTGCTGTTTAGATCATTTACCGTTGCTTTTCGTGGTCAGCGACATCGGAAACGCTCCATATCGGAAAACGACAAAACTTTATGACGTCACTGTGACGTCATCTTAAAAGCTACAACCACCAAACTTTCGTCAAATATGCGCTAGGTATTCATTTGAAGCTATGCCAAGTTTCAGCTTCGTATCTCATCCGGTTTCGGAGATATAACACCAAACGTAAAGGGGGGCAACTTTATGCCCCCCAGCGGCTCGTGGGTTAAAAATTTTGTATTTGTTGTATTGTGTTATAGTTGCTACTAGGGTGACCCGCGTGCTCCGCAACGCGAAGAAGGGTTATTTTTGACCCGTGGGTATTGGGTTGGTCTGTGTCGATCTGGTTGGTATCCATTTCGTTCGATTTCTTTTTGACGGCCAAGCATTTTGTAATAAAACAAAAAGGATACATCGCATCGAGGTGCCCGTGTCGTATTATCATGCTTTCTACTTTAGAATGATTCGAAAACTGACGTGAAGTCTTTTGATGGCCATCGACGAATTCCGGTAAAAATGACAATGTAATGGTTTGGAATATTTACATTTTTAAGAATGCTGTTGATCATCATGCAAAAATGAAGGCTGAGCCTTGGACAGAATTGAATGCTCTTTCCAATGGTGCAATTTGTTTATTGCCAGAGCTATCAGATCATTGAGCAAAACCCGTGTGATTAATAAAGTGGCACAAAATTGACAAACACCATTTTCTTCCGTGATTTGTACCACCTTGATTTGGAGCAATCAGCTTTTCACAATTTTCTCATGAGAGGCGGTACATTTCTCTTGCCAACAGGGGTTGTTCCAACTCGCTCCGTTTAACGGTCACCTAAAAATAAAATCAATTCCAAAATCCGTCCAAAACGTCAATTTTCCACATAAAAGTGCCCTCCCCGGTGCACATGGCGCGTGTCATCCCCTGCACCGCACACCATTCGATAGCCCGTTCAATTCTGTACACGATGCTGTTTTCCCTGTGCCGGTCGGACCCCTGGTCACCAAGATAATGCACGGGAACTGGACCCGTGTCGGCCAAAATTAGCCGTTTTCGCCCGATTTCGCACGCCGATTTATACATGTAAAGTCTATGACGCGAATTTGCACTTTTTGGGCACGCGCCACGCGCTCACTAACGACCCGATCGAGCTGAGACCCCTCAAAGGCACGTCGCGCATCCTTGATCTATAAGTTGTGCAAATTTCACCGGGCTAGGTGCAACGGTCTGGCCTGTAGTCCACGCAAAGCACGACCAAGTCGGGACCTCGGTAACGGACAGACGCACCCTCCTCAAATAGTAATATAGACAAGCGGCTGCGCCACTTGCTTTGCTGCGTGGTGAGCAAATGCGAAAGCAAATTGAAAAAAAAAAACGCTCAACCGCCGCAAACCGCAAAACAAAAACACAAAAAAACGCAAAAAAGACGCCCGCATCGCACGCACCCTAACTGCCAACCGCAAACGCCTAAAAACGCCCGCATGCCGACAAACGCAAACACCGCACAAACAAAAATAAAAAACGACCGCCTCCAACCGCGAACAACAGCGCAAACGCCGCAAAAAATGAAAACCGCCCGCATCCCGCGCCCGCCCGCCGCCAACCGCAAACGCCGCAAAAAATTAAAACCGCCCGCATCGCGCGCCCGCCCGCCACCAAACGCAAACGCCGCAACAAATGAAAACCGCCCGCATCGCGCGCCCGCCCGCCACCAAACGCAAACGCCGCAAAAAATGAAAACCGCCCGCATCCCGCGCCCGCCCGCCGCCAACCGCAAACGCCGCAAAAAAATTAAAACCGCCCGCATCGCGCGCCCGCCCGCCACCAAACGCAAACGCCGCAACAAATGAAAACCGCCCGCATCGCGCGCCCGCCCGCCACCAAACGCAAACGCCGCAAAAATGAAAACCGCCCGCATCCCGCGCCCGCCCGCCGCCAACCGCAAACGCCACAAAAAAACTAAAACCGCCCGCATCGCGCGCTCGCCCGCCACCAAACGCAACCGCCGCAACAAATGAAAACCGCCCGCATCGCGCGCCCGCCCGCCACCAAACGCAAACGCCGCAAAAATGAAAACCGCCCGCATCCCGCGCCCGCCCGCCGCCAACCGCAAACGCCGCAAAAAAATAAAACCGCCCGCATCGCGCGCTCGCCCGCCACCAAACGCAAACGCCGCAACAAATGAAAACCGCCCGCATCGCGCGCCCGCCCGCCGCCAACCGCAAACGCTGCAAAACTGAAAACTGCCAGCATCGTGCGACCGCCCTCCGCCAACCGCAAACGCCGCAAAAAACACCCGTACCTCTACCCCTACCAATACCACTGGGTCACGTCAGGTCACGGACTAAGTTAATATAATAATAAGTACTAAAAATAAGACGAAGTGTTCCTAGCCCTGCTCCTATTCGTGCCATTCCATTACGCTTCATCGTATTTGTCGGAAATGGCGCTTTGTGACAAATTTGGCGCATTGCGACAAACGCGGCGCATTGTCACCCGGCGATTGAGCATGCACCCTTGCACCAAATTGCACCCATATCGGACTATATTTGACAAAACTGTGCGATTTGTGGCAAAAATGGCGCCCTGAGATAATTGTGGCGCCTTGCGGCAAACACGGTGCATTTTTAAGTTCCTATCGCAAACTGTACCCATTTAGCGACAATCAACACATTTTTTCGCCACCATTTATCAAAATCAATAATTTCACCATCCTTCAATGCGAGGCACCCGCCACCGATCGGCATGCATTTAGTTCACAAAGTTTGTCGACCCCGGCTCTCAATGAAGATCTACGAACCGATCAAAATTTCATTGCCGTTCTTCTAGCGCGCCCCACGCGCGAACCGTGCACCCCAGCGAGTGGAAACCTAGAAAAGGCGCTGACCCACTCTGTCACCTATAAGGTGTGCAAATTTCAACCCCCTACGATATACCGTCTGCCCTGTAGGCCGGCTAAATTGAACCCACTACACGGCGTGGCGGACAGACAAACAAACAAACAGATGGATCCTGTTCAAATAGTAGTATAGACAAGCGGCTGCGCCACTTGCTTTGCTGCGTTGTAGGAAAAAATTGCGGCATCAGCCAATTTGCTATCGAATGGTGTTCGATTCAAATCGATGTGTCGTCTAGAAGCATAGATATGGACGGAATTCGAATGGTGTTCTTTTCAAATCGATGTGTCGTCTAGAAGCATAGATATGGACGGAAATGTGAAGAGAATTGAAAAAGAACTGTTCTGAGGGTTTTGTTGGATGAAATTTGGCTGACACGGGGTCTAGAAAGGCCAAGGGAGTCAGCCCCGGTCACTTTGGGTCAGGCCAGGTCTGTGGTGCCGCGCAGCCCACCGGCACATTATTTAGTTGCGGCGTCTCCGCCCAAGTGCGCTATTGTTTTGTCGCGTGTGCGCAAATACTGTTTCCTTTTCAAGTACCTTCTGATCTCGTTTTTAGTATTATATTTAAATCGTATTATCTTCGCTATTGTCTTAAGATTATATAATGTTACTTGCGTTCTAAAATAAGTTTATTGTGCTTTAATTGGCGTAATTATTTCGTTGTTTTCTGTAAGCCCGTTTCTATCTTTTATCTAAAATAGTTTGTGTTTCTGGCACTGTCGCTTCCGCTCCATTGTTATTCCGGCTCTCGTTACACAGTTTTTTCACATCTCGATATATCTACGCTAAATATAGCTTTTCTACAGTGCACAGTGGCGTCTGACAGGCTGAGTATTCGCGCGAACTTTCCTCACGTTTTTCCTTAATTTTTACCGCTGATCTCTCGTTATCTCGCTTACCTAAACATTGTCTTTCGTCCCACGTGTCATTTTGGCAGAACAATCATTTTCCTTCCAATCACAGAGCACGTAGCCTTTACCTGACCACTTCATAACTGGTGACCTGCCCGACGTGATTGTTTTGCCTGCTTTTCCTGTGCTTTTGTTGTCATTTTTTTTGTCTGTTTTGTTGATTGACCTCCCCACCTGCTCGTCGTGATGCCTGACCCTGTTGATGATGGCCGTGCCCTCTCCGGTGACACTGTTGTCCCTGTGACTGGGGGTGCAGCAGCAGCAGCTGCTCCAACTGACTCTGCCACTGGTGCTGTCCAGCACGTGTCAGTGAAGCCACCAGCCTTCATGGAGACGGCTGTCCAGGGCTGGTTCGCGATCATGGAGGCCCAATTCCATCTGGCCAAGATTACCAGCGACACCACCAGGTTCTACCACGTCCTGGCTGCCCTTCCGCCCACCACAGTCTCCAAGCTTGACACATCAGTGCTTGGTTCGAGCAGCTATGCAACCCTGCGGGATGCTGTGTGCTCCCTCTATGAGCGGACTAGGTCTGAGCTATTCGATCAGCTCATCAGCAAGGTCCAACTGACCGGACGGCCTTCTCTTTTCGTCAGAGAACTACAGGAGATTGGCCGCAAGGTGGGGGTCGGCGACGACCTCGTGAGACACAAGTTGCTCCAGAGCCTGCCGCCCACCGTGGGAACTGTCCTCGCAGCCCAGCGGGACCTCACGCTCCACCAGCTGGGCAAGCTGGCCGATGAACTGATGCCTCTGCTTCAGACGTCCTGCTTAGCAGCAACTGCCCAGCCTCAGCCGCCCTCGACCAGTCAGCAGCAGCACCAGTGGGACCATCGTCCTGCCGCCCGATCCAGTGGCCGCAGTCGGGATGGACCTCTACCTGCTGCCAGCTCCACTCCACGAGGCCTGCAGCCATTCTACAGAGACCAGCGACCACAAGTCTGCAGGGCGCACCTGTACTTCGGCCAGGAGGCCCGCACGTGCAAGCCCTGGTGCCGGTGGCCGAAGAAGGGGGACGCCAAGATGGAGCCCTCCTCCCGGCGTGGTTCTCCCCAGCGTCCGGGAAACTAGAGGGGCAGGCCCTCGCGACTGCGACGCGCGGCCTGCCACTCTTTCGAGTCGCAGCCCAAGCTGGAGCCAGCACTCTACACTTCATCGTAGACACTGGAGCCGGCGTCTCTCTGGTGCCTCAGGACGTCGTCAAGGGAGCCATCCTGCAGCCGACAGCTGTCCGCATCACCACCGCCAGTGGAGCGCCTCTCCCAACGCATGGTGAAGTACTGCTCTCCTTCGTCATTCCTGCCCTCCGCCGTTCTTTCCTCTGGTCGTTTGTTGTTGCTGACGTCACAGCTCCCCTGCTCGGCCATGATTTTCTTGCCCATCACAACCTCCTTGTTGACTGTGGTTCCCAGACTCTCCTGGACTCCGTGACCTCCCTCCGTTCTCCAGGTGCTCCCGTCGACCGCCCCGGTCCCGGCGCCTTCCTGGTCAACCAGAGCGACAGTCTACCACCGAAGGTCCAGACACTCCTGCAGCAGTTCCCCTCTCTGCTGATGCCGCTGCAACTGGGAACAGAAGCTGATGCGTGCCCGATTCCAGCCTCCCACAACATCGACACCGGCAGCTCTCCACCGACGTTCGCCAGTCCGAGACGACTCCCGCCGGACAAGCTGGAAGCTGCCAAGAAGACGTTCGACACCCTGCTGGAGGCTGGCATCATCCGACCGTCCAACTCTCCCTGGGCATCGCCTCTGCACATGGTCCCGAAGAAGACACCCGGGATGTGGAGAGCGACAGGGGACTACCGCGCGCTGAACGGCAAGACCAAGCCAGACCGCTACCCGCTGCCACACATCCACAGCATCAGCACCCGTCTCCATGGGATGCGTGTGTTCTCCAAGGTGGACCTGCTGAGAGCCTATCACCAGATCCCTATGTCGCCACAGGATGTGGAGAAGACGGCTGTAACGACACCATTCGGCGCGTACGAATACGTGTTCATGCCGCTGGGCCTGCGGAACAGTGGGGCTACATTCCAGCGTGTGATGGACCAGCTGTTCCGCCAGGTCAGCTGCGTCTTCGTCTACCTGGATGACGTCCTGATCTTCTCGCCAGACGCAGAGCAGCATCACAAGGACCTTCAGACCGTCCTCGGCATCCTCCATCGACACCGGCTAAGGATCTCGCTGGACAAGTGCGACTTCTTCAAGTCGCAGGTGGTCTATCTAGGCCACACCGTCTCCGCCGAGGGGCTCCGGCCGCCAGACGCCAAGATCGAGGAGATCGCAGATCTGCCGACTCCACCGGACTCCACAGCACTCCGCCGATTCCTCGGGATGGTCGGGTTCTTCCGCCGGATGATCCCACACTTCGCCGAGATCGTCCACCCGCTGACAGAGCTGATGAAGCACAACCAGAAGAGCACCAACCTCCCGTGGACCGAGACGGAGCTCGCCGCCTTCACAGACATCAAGGAGGCACTGCAGACAGCATGCACCATCCGACATCACCTGCCGTCCTGTGAGACCTACCACCTGGTCACCGACTGCTCACAGGTGGCAGCCGGTGCAGCTCTGTACCAGATCGTGGACGGTCACCCTGTCCCCGTCGGCTTCTTCTCCAAGAAGCTCAGCGACCAGCAGAGGCGATACTCAACATACGACCGCGAGCTGCTGGCCGCCTACCTGGCCGTGCTTCACTTCCGTCACCTGTTGGAAGGTCGTGTCGTCGCGCTCTTCACTGACCACCGGCCGCTCACCACCGCGTTCCTCAGCCCGCAGACGGCCAAGTCGGACCGTCAGCAGCGGCACTGGAGCGTGATCTCCGAGTACGTCTCCTCCGTCCAGTACGTGCGCGGGGCTGACAACGTGGTCGCTGACTGTTGGAGTCGCCCTGTGACCCCCGACGCCCTCAGTCCGCCCGACCAGAGCTCCGAGACCTCGCCACCGACAGGATCACTCCTGGCCACACTGAGCAGCGCGGCTACCGCGCCCGTCGGTGCGGGTGCGCGCCCTGAGTCGCCTCCGGTCACCGTATCGGACGGCGCGCGCGCGCGCCCTGTGCCGCCTCCGGTCGCCGCGCGCGCGGTACGCCTCGAGCCGCCACCGGTCGCCGCGCCGGACAGTGCCCGCGCGCGCTCGGAGCGGCCACCTGTCGCCGCACCGGACCGCGCGCGCGCGCGCCCCGATCCGCCGTCTGCTGCGCTCAGCAGCACCGCCGCCGACACTGGCATGACCCCGGTGACTGCTGCGCCGCACCCGGCCACCGAGTCGCTGGCGGCTGCCGCGCCACCGAGCACCACGCCTACAGCGTCAGTGAACGCCGCCACCGTGGACGCCGCCGACCTGCACGCCATCGCCGAGGCTCAGAGGGACGACCAGGAGACAGCTGCCTACTCGGACCGGCTGACACCCTTCCCGTTGTCAGCTGATCTCACCGTCCTCTGTGATACCACTCTGACACTTCCCAGGCCGTTTGTCCCAGTCCCCCTCCGCACTCATGTGTTCGAACAGGTGCACAGCCTCGCTCATCCTGGTGTCAAGGCCTCCCTTCAGCTGGTCAAGTCGCGCTACTTCTGGCCCGACATGGACCGCTGTATCCGCCGGTGGGTACGCGAGTGCTCCTCCTGCCAATCGAGTAAGGTCCACCGCCACACCAAAACCGTCCCGTCTCCGTTTTCTCTCCTCAGCGACAGGTTCGAGACCATCCACATAGACATTGTCGGTCCTCTGCCGCCATCAATCCCTCACGGTGAGTCTTTCACCTCCCCGTGTCGGTACCTCCTGACGTGTGTTGACCGTTCCACCCGCTGGCTGGAGGCGGCCCCTATCGCCGACATCTCAGCAGCCACCGTCGCAGCCGCCTTCATGGACGTCTGGGTGGCCCGGTTTGGTGTGCCGCTGCACGTCGTCACCGACAGAGGTACTCAGTTTGAGTCCGCCCTCTTCCGACAACTGGCCGAGATCCTCGGCTTTCACCGCCTGCGGACAACGGCGTACCACCCCAAGACCAACGGCATGGTGGAGCGTCAGCATCGGACGCTGAAGTCGGCCATCATCGCCAGCAAGAAACAGTGGTTACAAGCACTACCTGTGGTCCTCCTGGGCATCCGGGCGGCCATGAATGAGACTGGCTATGCGCCGTTCACTGCCGTCACCGGGGGCATGCTGTTGCAGCCCCGGATAAGTGTGGACCGGCAGCCTGCTCCGGACGGCGCCGCCGAGACCGTCGGGGAGCTGGCCCGCCGACTCGCCAGGACAGACTTCCTCTCGCCGTCTGAAGGCAGCCACCATGGACTGACCCAGCCGCACATGCCGACCGACCTCTCGACGTGTTCACACGTCTGGCTGCGGGTTGACCGCGTGCGCCGCCCTCTGGAGGCGCCTTATATCGGCCCTCTGCGCGTCCTCAGACGATGGGATCGCTGGTACCAGCTGGAGCTGCCGTCGGGGAAGAGTGACACCGTCTCGGTCGAGCGGCTCAAGCCAGCATACCTACCGCAGTCACCGCCGCCGGGTGGGCTGGGCGGTGCCGCTGCCGCACCGCCCCTGCCCCCCGTGCAGTCCGGTACAACCACATCGCCGTCGGTGGAGCCGGGTCGCGCCGATGCCGCGCTGTCCCCGCTTCCCGGCCTGGCCAGCGCTGCACCGCCTGTGCACGCTTCATCATCGCCGCCAGCGGAGCCGGACCGTGCTGACGTAGCGCCGCCGCCATCTGCTCCGCCACGTCGTGGTCGCCGTCTTGGGGGCCAGAGCTCGGCGCCCGCGTCGCCGCCGTCGCCTGTGCCTGTTCGTCCACAGCGAGACGCCGTGTACACTCGTGCTGGTCGCCGCGTTCGGTTTCGTGTTCCACCCTCGTGAGTTTTTTTATCTTTTCCCGCTCCGCTCTTAGGGGGGGGGAAGTACTGTGGTGCCGCGCAGCCCACCGGCACATTATTTAGTTGCGGCGTCTCCGCCCAAGTGCGCTATTGTTTTGTCGCGTGTGCGCAAATACTGTTTCCTTTTCAAGTACCTTCTGATCTCGTTTTTAGTATTATATTTAAATCGTATTATCTTCGCTATTGTCTTAAGATTATATAATGTTACTTGCGTTCTAAAATAAGTTTATTGTGCTTTAATTGGCGTAATTATTTCGTTGTTTTCTGTAAGCCCGTTTCTATCTTTTATCTAAAATAGTTTGTGTTTCTGGCACTGTCGCTTCCGCTCCATTGTTATTCCGGCTCTCGTTACACAGTTTTTTCACATCTCGATATATCTACGCTAAATATAGCTTTTCTACAGTGCACAGTGGCGTCTGACAGGCTGAGTATTCGCGCGAGCTTTCCTCACGTTTTTCCTTAATTTTTACCGCTGATCTCTCGTTATCTCGCTTACCTAAACATTGTCTTTCGTCCCACGTGTCATTTTGGCAGAACAATCATTTTCCTTCCAATCACAGAGCACGTAGCCTTTACCTGACCACTTCAGGTCACATAGGTCACCTCTCGTCCGATGGGATCAGCCCGGGCCACAATTCTACTTTTGCCTCCACCACTACCCCCACCCCTACCACTACCCCTACTCCTACCACTACCCCTACCCCTACCACTACCCCTACCCCTACCACTACCACTACCCCTACCCCTACCCCTACCCCTACCACTACCCCTACCACTACCCCTACCACTACACCTACCACTACCCCTACCACTGCCCCTACCACTACCCCTACCCATACCACTACCCCTACCCCTACCCCTACCACTACTCCTACTCATACTCCTACCCCTACCCTACCACTACCCCTACTACTACCCCTACTACTACCCCTACCACTACCCCTACCCCTACCCCTACCAACACCGCTGGGTCATGTCAGGTCACAGAATAATTGGATCCAATCAGTACTAAAACATCAGACTTAAAGTGTTCCCAGCCATGCCCCTATTCGTGCCATTCCATTACCCTTACTCGATTTTGTCGGAAATGGCGCTTTGAGGCAAATGTGGCGCAGTGCGACAAAGGCGGTGCATCTGTACCTGTTGTTTAAGCATGCATCTGTCTACCAAATTGTACCCTTTGCCCACCATATTTGACAAAACTGTGCGATTTGCGGCAAAAATGACGCCTTGGGACAGATGTGGCGCATTGCGGCAAACGCGGTGCATTTGTAGACTTATCACAAACTGTTTCCATTGAACGAAAATCAACACATTTTTTCGCCACTTTTCATTCAAATAAATAACTTGCCGATCCGCCAATGCGAGGCACTCGCCGCCGATCGGCATGCATTTAGTCCACAAAGTTTGTCGACCCCGGCTCTCAATGAAGATCTACGAAGTACGAACCGATCAAAATTTCATTGGCTTTCTTCCAGCGCGCGCCACGCGCGAACCGTGCACCCCAGCGAGTCGAAACCTAGAAAAGGCGTTGACCCGCTCTGTCACCTAGAAGGTGTGCAAATTTCAACCTCCTACCCCGTACCGTCTGCCCTGTAGCCGTAACAAATTGAACCCACTACACGGCGTGGCGGACACACACACTCACACACTCACAGACAGACGGATTCTGTTGGAATAGTAAGTTAGATGTTGTTCTGTCAGTGTAGGCGAGGTCGTGTTTCTTTTCCATTTTACGAGTTTCCATTTCCATATATACAACTCGTATTGTGTTGTATATATTTGACGTGATGTGTTTCTTGATAGGTTTAGTTTCAGTATGAGCCGCTATATTTACGGTTCCTATGTTTGTGGTATGCCTATGCGTTTGATGTGATATGATGTCTGTTTGTTTGTTTCAGTATGGGCGAGGTGGTGTTTTTCCGGTTCATGCGTCCCTGGCTGCGAAACGATCTGGTGTTCCGACTGTCATCTCTGTACAAAGTACAAAAGGACAGTCTCAAGCTGCTGCACGGATTCACCGACTCGGTACGTCAAACTTGCGGCGCGACTGGTAACGAATGTTTTGCAAGGCACTGTGTAACCAGCAAAAGAGTCACAGGAGTTGGTACACAAGTCGACGATAAAATGATCCGTAGAGTACACATTCATCGCTCCTATAGCGAACCAAAATGTCACCAAACTATGCGATCAAGTATCGAGAATTACTTTCAGTGTAGTGGGCGCCACTGTCTGTATTGATCACCAATCTATGATGTCCGTACCGCTGTGCTTCTCACTATTCTATAACGTCCATTCTCTGTGTGTGTGTTTTTTAGTACTCTCACTCATACCCCTGTGACTCTTACTATTCTCTGTGTAGCTCATTTCCCTATTGTTCTCACTTTCCATGACACCGATTTCGCTGTGCTTCTCACTATTCTGTAACGCCCATTCTCGTATATTTCTCACTATTCTGTGACAACCATTCCCCTGTGTCTCTCAGCACTCTGTAGCGCCGCTGTGGTTCGGTTCGTTCTCACAATTGTATCCGAATTATATCTAGTGTATCTGTTACAGGGAGTATGCGATTTCAGTTAGTTTGCAACGACCCTAGGGTGGTTGTAACCTCCCTGAACGATCAGTTTGTTTGCAACGACCCTAGGGACGTTACAAAATAACTGCTCGTTCCGGGACGTTGTAACGAAACTAGGGTCGTTGCAACCTCCCTAGTTAGTATGCAACGAACCTAGGGTTGTTAGGGAGTTTAAGAAATCATCGAGTCTCGTTTCACAGGGGGCACATGGGGGGGGGGGGGGTTGCCACTCCCCCAGGTAGTCTTTCTGCTCTGCACTCAACATTTTTAGAGCTAGAAGCCTGATTTTTGGTATAGCTGCTCCTTTATTCTTTCTTGATGTTCACTAAAAAATTCAAGTTTTTGTGGTTTTTGGTTTCGGAGATATGACCTTGTTTTTCAGGTCATGTCGTGACCCAAATGGCCAATTCTCAACATCTTGCGTTGGCTATGGGCCTTGTGAGCTTTTGACACCTTGATTTCGGCCTTTTTTGCCAGTCTTACCTCCCACCTATCATGGAACATGTTGTTCGACGATGTACAGATGTCAAGGTCAGGGTTAAGGTCAGCCTAGGTCATCTAAAACAATTGCGTTTTAGGCAAGCTGAATTTACTTTTCGTGATGTTTTTTGACTGCATTCTTGGTGAAAGCTTCTCAGATCATGATTTCATGTAATAGGAACACAAACAATCGGTGCACAAATCATTATACACACAGACACACACAGATATACAAACACATATCATTGACCTCGACCTAACTTGACCTGAAATGACCTCAGCAGCAAAAATCTGGCCGGGTAGTGTGACAAAGAGGTTCTAGCTAGCTGGGCACCAGAAAACGGCATCGTCATCGCTATATGATAAGCAGCGCACTTGATATCCAACGGTGACCCAAAACAGCAACATTTTTTTAGTTTGACCTGACCTGGAAGGTCAATGACTGACCTGAGAAGGTAAAACTGGGTATCATTGGATTCGTTTCTTCCCAAAGAATCTTTTTGGTCTTTACTGCGAAGTTCTATCTCCAACAGGAACGAAATGGCGCGGGGGGGGGGGTGGCACCCCCCCATGTGCGTTCTAGGATGGGAAAATGGCATGTGCGGGCGAGGGTTAACTCTCGCCCTTATTGGTGTTTTGCTAGCTGCAAACGCACATGGCGGGGCTAGGTTATTGGTTGACTTTCCAGGTCAGGTCAGTGACTCAGAAGTCGGGAAAATCGGGACCTGTTAAAACTTTGGAGAGTTAGCTTGTTACGAGGTTTTTCGGTGCGCTGATCACGAATTTCATGTTAGCTTTGATCACCGATGATGTCTTGATGTTTTTGGGTCAGGTCGGGTCAGGTCAGGTCAGGTCAACCAGTAGGCGTCTTGCTAGCTGTCCATAGTAGGTGTCAACCACCACTGAAAGCCTCGTGACATGGTACGAAGGCGCCAAAATTACTTCTTAAATGTTCAAATGGGTGCTAAATTCGAAATCAGCTCCAAAAACTAACCTAAAGAATATATGAACCCAGAAGAAGTGAACTAAGGTCATCAAAGGTCAATGACCTTGACCTGACCTTCACGTGACCTTGACACCCACTATAATGCATGGGACCATCATCATTTCACATGTTTGAACGTTAACAATCACAAAAAGACTGGAAACGAGCGGATAATAACCGTTTTTACGAAGGGCTTCCTGGCAAATGCCCATCTAATTTGAACAAATCTGCACCAAATGTGCACCTAATCTGCACAAAATGTGTACTAGATGGCCGTCGTGAAATACTCCTGAGCTGAATATTCAAATTTTGTTCTTCTTTTCTTTTTAAATGAACTAGATTGAACAAGATTTTCAATGGACAAGATTGCTGACGGCCCTCATGTGAAATGAGACTCGATGAATTCTTAACCCGCGAGTTGCTGGGGGGGGGGGGCGTTAAACGCCCCCACTTTTTTCGCCGGGCCATAGCATAAAAACGGCGCGCCGCAGGCGCGCCAAATTTTGGGTACCTGTAGAAAATTGAGTGAAGTTTATTGTGACAAAGTTTCAAAAAAATCGGTCGGAAAATTTTTGAGATATCGAGGTTTTAGTGACGTCATGATTTCTGAGTTTTCGACCAAAAACGGCATATGTTCAAAAAATCATATAAAATCACAGAACAGGCATACAGACATGCCGTAAACGCCATTAGACTGCCAATACCATGGTCAATCAAATGGCTATCTTCGATTATTGATTATCGTTCCGCATTTTCCATAATCTTGAACTGAATCTTGGCAATTTTTCGTGACAACTTCACGACCATGATACATGAATTTCTTAAATTGAACTTTTTGAGCCAAACACGTACACATATGATAAAATGAATGTCACCATCGTGTTCTACGCCCCAAATTACCTATAAAACATGTGTCACAGGCTGCGAATATCAGTTTTGATTTTCGGGTATATGTGCCTACCCGGCTGACCTGACCTTGACCTTGACCTATGCTTGACTGACCCCTACATGGAGCTGACACTCTTGTAGGCCTTATATGATGGATTGTACACCGTTTTGACAGAGTTTATGGCGAGAGGCGCCCATTGCGAAGTCCTGAAGTCCATGCTACTGAAAGCCCGATTTCAGGTGTTTGACCTGACCTTGACCCGACCTGTGACCTCAAAATTCAACTTTAAAGTACTCATCTGAAGCGTCTCATCGCGCTCTTTCGTTTGCCGCCTCGTGCGTTTCGCTGCGCCTATTGGTTCTCGAGTTATCGGCTGGGGGCGTTTAACGCCCCCCCCCCCCCAGCAAACGGTGGGTGGCGAAATACCCCAGCAACTGCCGGGTTAAACTCCCTAGTTATTTTGTAACAACCCTAGGTTCGTTGCATACTAACTAGGGAGGTTGCAACGACCCTAGTTTCGTTACAACGTCCCGGAACGAGCAGTTATTTTGTAACGTCCCTAGGGTCGTTGTAAACAAACTGATCGTTCAGGGAGGTTACAACCACCCTAGGGTCGTTGCAAACTAACTGAAATCGCATACTCCCTGTAACATATCAATTGTATCCACAATTGTGTCCAGGTGATCCGAACCCGTCGGGAGGAGCTCAGCAAGGCGACATCATGCGACGGCGGTGCCGTGACGGACGAGGCAGGCGAGTTCCTTCATAGTATATGTATTACAGCCACCCTTTGGTTCTGCTGTGGTTGGACGGGTTAAAAGTACCAAGTAGAAGTTACCATGTTTATTCTGATAAACCAGGGAGCTACTGAGCAATTATGCGCATTAGTATGCTGGTATGTCGTAATCTCATGCCTAGTGCAATGCGGGAGATGGCTGATGCTTTGGTTACCTTTCAACACCACGAAGGCTGGCGCTTTTACATAATGATCAAATAAAAAATGGCACTCTTCCTCTGAATTTTCATACAATAGTATAACAAAGAAATCCGTAGTGCCTATATATTGTACCGGCCATTCTGACGCAGATTATACTCGCCTGATTGTGCCGTGACTCACCGTTTCCGCGCTGGCTTCAGGTAAGAAGAAGCGGCGAGCCTTCCTGGATCTTCTGCTCCACTCGACCATCGACGGCCGACCGCTTAGCGACGCTGACATTCGGGAGGAGGTCGACACGTTCATGTTCGAGGTCAGTAAGTCATGTGGGGTCACGTGACCCGGGAGGAGGTCGACACGTTCATGTTCGAGGTCAGTAGGTCATGTGGGGGTCACGTGACCCGGGAGGAGGTCGACACGTTCATGTTCGAGGTCAGTAGGTCATGTGGGGGTCACATGACCCGGGAGGAGGTTGACACGTTCATGTTCGAGGTCAGTAGGTCATGTGGGGGTCACGTGACCCGGGAGGAGGTCGACACGTTCATGTTCGAGGTCAGTAGGTCATGTGGGGGTCACGTGACCCGGGAGGAGGTCGACATGTTCATGTTCGAGGTCAGTAGGTCATGTGGGGGTCACATGACCCGGGAGGAGGTTGACACGTTCATGTTCGAGGTCAGTAGGTCATGTGGGGGTCACGTGACCCGGGAGGAGGTCGACACGTTCATGTTCGAGGTCAGCAGGGGTCACGTGGTGTGCGGGGTCAGAGGTCATGTGGTGCGGAGGGGCAGAGGTCACGTGTGTGCGTGGTCAGAGGTCACATGGTGTGCGGGGTCAGAGGTCACGTGGGGTGCGGGGTCAGAGATCATGTGTGTGGGGGGTCAGAGGTCACGTGTGTCACGGGAGATCACATGCAGGTTAGAATTAGGAAGGTCACATATCTAACTCATATAAGTTATGTAGGCTGGGGAAGGGTAGAGACGGTGTACAGAGTTCCGATGTCTCAGGAGAAATAATGTCCAGGCCATACAGTCAGACCGAAAAATCATAACAGTCATAGTAGGTACTACAGGCAGACACCCTTTTAAGTAAAACTAGAGGTACAGGTTTACGCGATAACTGTATGTTTTGATTTATGTTATGTTACGGGTGCATTAGTTTTGGGTGATTGACTTGTATTTTTAGCTGTATTATTTGGGTAGATTTGGGTAGCTGTTTTTAATTGAACTGTAAGGGATGGTGATAGTTGCGGGGTGTTCAAGTGTATTGTATGTTGGGCCCTTTTTGAACTCAACCCTACCCCTATCCTACCCCTACCCTACACCTACCCTACTACCATACCCTACCATACCCTACCCTACCATACCCTACCCTACCCTACCCTACCCTACCCTACTACCCTACCCTACCCTACCCTACCCTACTACCCTACCCTACTACCCTACCTTAATCCTATACCCTAACCTACCCTACTACCCTATCCTACCCTACCCTACCTAACTCTACCCTACCCTACCCTACCCTACCATACCCTACCCTACTACCCTACCCTACCTTACCCTACCCTACCCTACCCTACCCTAGTCCCTACCCTACCTTACCCAACCCTACACTACCCTACCCTTACACTACCCTACCCTACCCTTACCCTACCCTACCCTACCCTACCCTACACTACCCTAACCTACCCTACCCTACCCTACCCTACCCTACCCTACCCCTACACTACCCTACCCTACCCTACCCTAGTCCCTACCCTACCCTACCCTACCCTACCCCTACCCCTACCCCTTTTTGGGGTAGGGGTAGGGGTAGGGGTATTATTTGGGTATTTGGGTACTGTATTATTTGGGTAGATTTGGGTAGCTGTTTTTAATTGAACTGTAAGGGATGGTGATAGTTGCGGGGTGTTCAAGTGTTTTATATGTTGGGACCTTTTTTAACTCAACCCTACCCCTACCCTACCCCTACTCTATCCTACCCTACCCCCTACCCTACCCTACCCTACCCTACCCTACCCTACCCTACCCTACTACCCTACCCTACCCTACTCTACCCTACCCTACCCTACCATACCATACCATACTACCCTAACCTACCCTACTACCCTACCCTACCTTACCCTATATCCAACCCTACCCTACCCTACACTACCCTAACCTACCCTACCATACCCTACCCCTACCCTACCCTACCCTACCCTACCCTACCCTACCCTACACTACCTTACCCTACCCTACCCTAGTCCCTACCCTACTCTACTACCCTACCCTTCCCTACCTTACCCTAAACTACCCTACCCTACCCTACCCTTACACTACCCTACCCTACCCTATCCTCACCTACCCTACCCTTACACTACCCTACCATACCCTACCCTACCCTACTACCCTAACCTACCCTACTACCCTACCCTACCCTACCCTACCCTACCCTACCCTACCCTACCCTACCCTACCCTACCCTACCCTACCCTACCCTACCCTACCCTACCCTACACTACACTACCACCGACAGTCCAAGTTTCAGCTAAATCGGCCCAGAAACGGCCGAGATATTGCAAAAACAAATTAGTTGTATTTACTGGCGAATCCCCTTGGCGAGCGGTGCCTTGTGTCGGCCTTCGTTGGCTCTGATGCTTTTCACTCAGTTTTCTAAGCGAACAACTGAGCCTAAAGCACGTGCCCTCTGCTCGGCGCCGGTCGCGGCCCCACCACGTGCACACCGCTGAACCCACACCGTCGAAAATTTAATACGACAAATGAGTGCACGCGCTCGACTTGGTATGAAAATTTCACCCCTGTAGCCCTTACCGTTCCCGGGCAATGGCCTGTTTTTGCCCATTCTAATGCTAACCCTATGGCGCACATGAGCACGCGCCACGGGCGCACCCCCGGCCGCATCGTGCCCAAAATTTAATACGACCTGTTGAATGACGTGACCCACGAATCGTGAAAATTTCATCCTCGTGCGTCAATCGACGGCGCCGCAATAAGCCTTTTTGGGAGTAACCCCGACGGCGGCGTGGGATTTTTTAAGATTTATAATAGTAGACTAGAGGTACAGGTTTACGCGATAACTGTATGCTTTGATTTATGTTATGTTACGGGTGCATTAGTTTGGGTTTGTATTTTTAGCTGTATTATTTGGGTAGATTTGGGTAGCTGTTTTTAATTGAACTGTAAGGGATGGTGATAGTTGCGGGGTGTTCAAGTGTTTTGTATGTTGGGCCCTTTTTGAACTCAACCCTACCCCTACCCTACCCCTACCCTACCCCTACCCTACCCCTACCCTACCCCCTACCCTACTCTACCCTACCTTACCACTACCCTACCCTAACCTACCCTACTCCTACCCTACCCTACCCTAGCCTACTCCTACACTACCCTACCTTCACACTACCCTACCCTACCCTACCCTATCCTACCTTACCCTACCCTACCCTACCCTACCTTTACACTACCCTACCCTACCCTACCCTACCCTACCCTACCCTACCCTTACACTACCCTCTCCTACCCTACCCTACCCTTACACTACCCTACCCTACCCTACCCTACCCCTACCCTACAATCCCCTACCCTACCCTACCCTACCCTACAATCCCCTACCCAACCCTACCCTACCCTATTCTACCCTACCCTACCCTACCCTACCTACCCCACCCCTACCCTACCCCACCCTACCCCTACCCTACCTTACCCTACCCTACCCCTAACCCTACACTGCCCTACCCTACCCCTACACTACCCTACCCTACCCTACTCCTACCCTACCCTACCTTATCATACCCTACCCTACCCTACCCTACCCTACCCCTACACTACCCTACCCTACCCTACCCTACAATCCCCTACCCTACCCTACCCTCTACCCTACCCTACCCTACTACCCTACACTACACTACCCTACCCCTACCCCTACCCTACCCTACCCTACCCTACCCTACCCTACCCTACCTTACCCTACCCTACTCCTACCCTACCCTACCCTACCCTACCCTACAATCCCCTACCCTACCCTACCCTACAATCCCCTTCCCTACCCTTACCTACCCTACCCTACCCCTACCCTACCCTACCCTACCCTACCCTACCCTACCCTACCCTACCCTACCCCTACACTACACTACCCTACACTACCCTACCCTCCCCTACCCTACCCTACCCTACCCTACCCAACCCTACACTATACTACCACCGACAGTCCAAGTTTCAGTTAAATCGGCCCAGAAACGGCTGAGATATTACAAAAACAAATTAATTGTATTTACTGGCGAATCCCCATGGCGAGCGGTGCCCTGTGTCGGCCTTCGTTGTCAAAGGTCAACGACCTGCCGGCTCTGATGCTTTCACTCAGTTTTTTAAGCGAACAACTGAGCCTAAAGCACGTGCCCTCTGCTCGGCGCCGGTCGCGATTCTAATGCTAACCCTATGGCGCACATGAGCACGCGCCACGGGTGCACCCCTGGCCGCATCGTGCCCAAAATTTAATACGACCTGTTGAATTACGTGACCCACGAGTCGTGAAAATTTCACCCTCCTGCGTCAATCGACGGCGCCTCAATAAGCGTTTTTGGGAGTAACACCGACTGCGTAACCCCGACGGCGGCGTGGGCGGCGGCGGCGGACTTTTTAAGATTTATAATAGTAGATATTCTAATCCAACAGAAACATTTATGTGTAGTGAGGCAACGTATTTCATCGAACGTAATCGGTTTAGATGTTCATGCTCTCTCATATTTCACAGCTGAAATGTTTTGACGTTTCAAAGACAGGTCTGCGTCGAACGATTATCAACAAAGACGGGTTTGTTTCGGCGCACTCAGCAGGAGTTCGAAGGTCGCGGATTCAATGTTGAGTCTGGAGTGTTGCCACATGGTTAAATATAGTTCTCGTATATATCATGAGCGATAGAATAAGATTAACGTCGTGCGTATTGCGTTGTGGAATGTGAATGTTCCATTTAAACGTCAATGTAATACGTTTATTGCGACATCCGAGTATTGTAGACACATTGAACCATTACGGCGAGCGGTTATCTGCGCTGACGCTATAGTCTAGCGATTATAGCCGACATTGACCACTGACACAGCGCCCTGACCTGACCCACCGTGCACCCCAATATTGGGCAGGACCTAATTCGGGGACACTGTACTCAGGACTGACCAACTGGTGACGGGCGCTCCCTGGTCCAAGAAGGTTCGAGTGACCACAGTTACTGACTCTGTGACCTCTGACCTGACCTGACCTGGTGTGTGTTTCAGGGTCACGACACCTCTGCAGGCACCAACTGGGCCCTGTATAACCTCTGACCTGACCTGACCTGACCTGGTGTGTTTCAGGGTCACGACACGACCTCTGCCGGCACCAACTGGGCCCTGTATAACCTGGGCAGAAACCCGGACGTCCAGCAGAAGGTCTATGACGAGCTGGTGGAGGTCCTCGGCGACCAGCAAAGGTAGGTCACGGGTCACCAGAGGTGCAAACTCGGGTCACTAGAGGTGCAAACTCGGGTCACCAGAGGTGCAAACTTGGGTCGCTAGAGGTGCAAACCCGGGTCACTAGAGGTGCGAACAAGGTTCGCTAGAGGTGCAAACTCGGGTCACTAGAGGTGCAGACTCGGGTCATTAGAGGTCCAAACTCGGTTCACTAGAGGTGCAGACTGGGGTCGCTAGAGGTGCAAACTGGGGTTGCTAGAGGTGTAAACTCGAGTCATTAGAGGTGCAAGCTCGGGTCACTAGAGGTGCAGACTCGGGTAACAAGAGGTGCAAACACCGGGTCCTGAGAGGTACAAACGCAGGTAACTAGCGGTGCAAACTCGGGTATCTAGCGGTGCGAACTGGGGTCGCTAGAGGTGCAGGCTCGGGTCACTGGTGTTGTAAATTCAGATCGCTGGTTAAGAGAGTTCAGGTCTTTGTTGTTGGTAATTCGGGTTGCTGGAGGTTTCTATGTAACTTTGTTTTCTCTGAAAATCCCAATGTTGGATTGAATTCTGTTGAAATGTCGGTTGTGTTAATTTGTGTTTTTATCACACACAAAATAATCTCAATGTAGGGGAAGTTGGGGGAACGCCGAATACTTTTTTCTGACGCCCGTAGCACGCAAGGTAGACAACATAAGCTATTCTTGTTGGCGTCATTCGAGAGGCCAGTTTTTTGCCTTTCAAACATACCAGGCGCATTTGATGAATTCGCATACCGTTAAGCGCACAAACTAACTGCACCCGCCACTACCGCGCCGGCCCCGGGGAGAGCTGAGGGTTTTCTCCCCGGCCGGGGAGGGCTGCGTGATGCCTCCCCGGTGCCTCGGGCGGGCCGTCGCCCCCATCCCGCACCGCCCCCGCCTCACCAGCCAGTGACAGCAGCGCGATAGAGTGCCGAGTTATCCGCAATAGCCACGTTTCCTCTTTCATCTAATATTAAACCCCACTTTTCACAATATTCGGCAATTTTGTTTTTCTTTTTTGCTACAATTTTTTCCACTTTTGCTTCCCTATTTATAATTTCCGTGACGCACGCGATTTTCGGCGTTCGCAATCTATCACCATTGCCCAGTTTACAATTGACTATGTACTGTTTTGTTAATAGTAGAATCAGGTTCACAAGTGGTGGTGCCGCGGGATTCCCAAGAATAACTGACTGATAGGTGTTAAAATTTCTAGGTAAGCGACATTTACTTCTCAGTTGAGAAATTACTTTTTCCCATATTATTTTTACGTCGGTACATCCATAAAAGAAGTGCTCAAAATCATCAACTTCAAAACATTTTAGGCACCGTGGACTACCGACCACTCCTCTTGCACATAGATACTTTCTCGTTGGAATGTACCTGTTAATTATCCGAAAATGTAGAGATTGAAGCCGCGTAGATTTTGTGCATTTATACGGTATTTCGAAGACTTTTCGCCAGGACTCCGGACACACTCCATAGTGCTCCCATCTGCTTACGGCGGCTGGCTTAGATATTCTATATTCTATGCTTTTATAGAAATGATTGCATTTGCATGTTTCGAGTTCGCAGTACTGTTCTTTTACCATTACAGACAACTTTTTTGGATCTGTCTTATTCCTTCCTTCATCTCTTTGACGTAGAATCCTTTTCCATGATCCAGGTATAGCACATGTTACACTCTGAATTGTAAATAAGTTTGACTTAACATTAGGATGTACTCTTTTGATTTCATCAAATGACAATATATTTCCGCTAGAATCAACTATATCGTCTACTAGTTTGATTCCTGCATCATACATGTCTTTAACAAACACCGGCCTCCTATCTACCGTTATCTCGTCATTGTGCCATAAACACTGGGAACGAACTTCTGTCGCATATATGATCGGGTTTTGCTGGTGAATGTTTTGAAAGTCTGATAAAATATCCTTGTAAAAGTCCGGAATTTTCAACCGTTGCAAAAACACATTACATTTTCTGATTCTGAGCACATCTTGGATATCGAACTGACCTACTCTGGATTGCAAAAGAACACGCCATGCCGATTCCCTACATTTCACTATTCGAGTAATCCACGTTAGCCTTAAGGCCGTATAAAACCGAGCAACATTTATTGCACCCAGTCCGCCGTCTTTAATATCCTGACACAAGACGCTTTGTGATACTTTCGGAGGTCTACCGCGCCAAACGAACTTCATAATTAAACTTTGAATTTCTCTTAAGTCTACTTGTGCAATTGAACTGCATGTTGCCACATACACCATTTGCGACGCTAATAATGCTTTGGTGACAACTATTCTGCCTTTTATCGTCAGGTTACGCTGCGACCATGAATTGACTGTATTTCTTATCCTTTTTACTACCGGGGCGACATTATCCTCGTTGCATGGCTCTGTTGCGCTAAACCAGACGCCTAAAATTTTTACTTTTGTCTGCGCCTCGATTCCACAAATGGAGTCTCTCCTAATACGCGTCGGGCCCAACCACATAATATTGCACTTCTGTACGTTTATCTCCAGACCAGAAACGTTCTTAAAGTCAGACAGTACTTTCATCACTCTGTTAACCGAAGCTGGGTCTCTGAGGAACAGCGTGGTGTCATCGGCGTATTGAGATATTTTTATTTCGTTTCCGTTTATCTTGACGCCCACAATGTGTTCTGAGTCCCTGATTTTAATTGCGAGAGTTTCAACTACCAGATTAAATAGCAGACCACTTAATGGCGAACCCTGGAACGTTCCGCGCGAACATGAAAACCAATCGGACGTTAATCCATTATTCTTTACCGTAAGCAATGCATTACTGTATAGTAATCGGACCCACGCTATAAAGTCTGGCCCGAAGTGAAACATTTTGAGGACATATACAATAAAGTCATGTTCAACGGAGTCAAACGCGTTTCGATAATCTATTGCCAAAAGAATACCTTCCGTGTTGTCCATTTGACAGTATTCTATTACATCTGAAATCAGTCTAATGTTTTCACCTATAAATCTTCCTTTAATAAATCCTGTTTGACTGTGATGCACTAATTTATCGATCACATTGCTTAGCCTATTGGCAATCACTTTAGCTATTATTTTATATACTACGTCTAATAAACAGATCGGTCTTTTATTTTTAAGCTGCATCTGATTGCCCTTTTTCGGGATCAAGGTTAGAATTCCTCTCCTATGAGAGATAAATAATTCTCCCTCCTCTTTTGCGAGATTAAAGTACTCTACCATCATTTTACCCATGTCCTGCCAAAAGAATGCAAAGAACTCTGCCGTAAATCCCGATATCCCTGCCGCTTTATTCCTTGCCATTTTATCTAACGCGTCTTTGCATTCCTCCAAGGTTATCGGCCCCTCGCATGCCGTCATTTCATCTTCAGACAACCGGGGAACGTTTTCCTCATCTATAAAGTCATGCAAGACACGGTCTTTGTGAAGTTTTGATTTATACAGTCTGCTAAAGTGTGTAACACAAGCATCTAATATTGGCTTATTTCCCCTAATAAGTTTTCCGTCGTCCGTAATGACAGTAGTAATGTTTGTTTGTGCTTGTTGCCTCTTGCATAAGCGTAAGAAATACTTATTCGATTTCTCTCCTTCTTCTATCCACCTAGCTTGCGAATGTAATATAGCCGATTTTCCTCTTTTTTCCTTTAACTCATCTAGCATCATTTTCAGATTTTCATATTCTGCCCGCTGCTCATCAGTGGGCATAATTGCAACGATTGATTCTAATTCATTTGCTCGGTTGTAAAGTTCACTTTCCTGTTTCCGATTCTCTCTGGCTAACTTCTTGCTATGCCTGATGGTACGGACTCTAATGTTGCTTAACAGCATTTCTATTTTTAATCCTATGCTTGTAACCTCGATATATGCTCCACGATTACGTTTTGCCTTTTCAATTTCTACTCGGATATCGTTCACGTGATCCAAGTCATCCAGAAGTGCATTATTATAACGCCAAATCCCAGGGCCACGACGCTCATTATTAATCTGAATATCAAGAAACACAAAGCTATGGTCACTCAATATGCCAGTATCTATCCTCGCTTCTGTCACGTTATTTGCTATAAGGTTTCGGCTCGTGAAAACGTAGTCAATACGTGACTGCTGTACTGGGTTAGTCCTACGCCAAGTGTACCTACGCACTGTCGGATGATGGTACCGCCATACATCTTCTAGCTCGAATTCACTGAGGATATCTTGTAATTTTCTGCTGGCTCTCGTACCATGGTATGTGTCGCTGTCAGTATCCAATCCGCTCATTCTAATATTAAAATCCCCTGCAAGACAGATATCATGCGTTTCATAGCAAAGCAATAACTCTCGCACTTGATCTAAAAAATTACATTTTTCGCGCTGGTTATCAACCGATGGACCATATACCCCAATGATATAGCTCGGCTCTTGGTCCGTGGCACTGTTAAGTTTTGCGCAGATAATCCGGCCTTCACAATCAAACGTCTTACTGGGAGAGCCTGCAAAATTTACTGGAAATAGCATCGCCACTCCACCCTGACCTGATTCCACACTGTGAGAGAAAAAAAATAGAACCTGACCATTCGCTCTTCCAAATAAATTCGTCATTCTGAGTTGAGTGGGTTTCTTGTAACACTACTATGCTATTTTGATAGTTGATTCTAACGTGCCTGAAAATTGAACGGCGCTTAATACGATTTCGAAGACCGCGTGCGTTAAAAGTTACAATAGATAGTCGCTGCATTTTGTTAACTTCTTCTGTCATTCTCAAGGTGACTGTAAACTGTGGGCGCGAACTGCCTCGGCACTCCGCCGCGGAACCCCATCCCCACCGGAACCTCTGGGACCCACTGTGACGTGGGTATCATGTGACGTTCCCCTCCATCCCACTCACATCCCCTCCCCCCATCACCAGAACCTCTCATCAACTGCCCGCTATCACCTGCTCCACGCAACAGAGCCCCGGGCGACGCAGCCACCTGGTCAGAGGTGAGAACACAACCCGGACGGTGACCTATCACCGGCCAGACACGCGCTCTAATCTCAGCTTTGATCTCACTCAATCTCATAACAGGCGCAAGCTCCAAAACGTCCGGCAACCCAGCCGGCCACCGACCACGCCCGGCAGCCCGGCCGGTCGCCCCAGACCGGGGCGGCCGCTGCCGGTACGGACGGGCAGATCACCCGTCTCAGCTGCCCTCCTCCACCACGTGTGACGTCACACTCACCGGGCAGCCACACGCTACGGCTACACGGCGACCCGACCCAGCACCGTCCGCAGCCGCAACACCCGACTATCCCCCAATGTAACGGTCAGACTTCTACATAAACGGACGGATACGTTCCAATCCTGTCTTAAGGCGCAGAATACCAAAATGAAAAGAAAAACAACTCGCTGAGCGCCGATTTGCAAAAACTGCCTACTGAACTTCAACTGGCAATAGGATCGGAATACATAATCGAAAGCACCATTTCTTCGGTAATTACTACTCACATCACCATATTCACTGGCGTTATCAGTCGCTAACATTTACAGTTTTTTTCTGTCTACTTTCACTGAAAAAGTGACGTTTCATCAGAACGTACCGTGCGGAGAGTCTCGCTCACTCCGTTAAAGTCCACACTCACGTGACCAGGGACAGACGAGACGCCGCCCTCCCCGCCGAACCCGACCGCTAGGCCGGGGCCGAGCTAGAGCCGGCCACCCCGCCCGCCGACGGCAGACCCGGCGGAGCCGTCGCACCCGAATCCGCCACAGATGCGGTCTCTCTCGGCTCCGCAGCAGTACCACGAGACCCAGCGGCCCCGGAGTCCCCGGGAGGTCCCGGAAGAGCATCCGCGGCCGCCCGGCGCGGAGGAGGCCGCCCGTCGAAGGAGTCCGAATCAGGGGGCCGCCGCGCGGCAGGCGACGTCCGGGGCAGCACCCCTCGCCCGGAGACGCGCTGCTGCACCGGGAAACGCCTGCCGCCCAGAATCCTGCGCAGGTCAGCCTCGTCCCGGACCCGGAGATTGGCGCCGCCCCTCTCCGTGCGGCACCAGACGACTCCCCGCCGGCTGAAGACGGAGGCGATCAGCCCGCCGCTCTCCGGCCGCTTCGCTCGTAGGAGCTCGTCGTAAAGAAGTCGGTTTCTGGGCGTCAGCGACTCGGAGATGTAGAGCGGCGCCAGCTGACGCCCGTCACGGCCGGTGTTACCTTCACGGAATCGCACCATGTCGAAGCGTGACTCGTACACCGCGTCTCTCACCTGCCGCTTCGTGAACTTGCAGAACACTTTAGAGTCATTTTGGAGCTTGTGCGCCGCCTGCAGGTCGGCAGTCGTCACGGAGAGGCCCGGCACTCTCTGATTGAGCACAGTCACGACCAGCTGCTCAACACTTGCACTTCGCGGGTGTGCCTTAAATGCATCACACGCGAGAATGAGTGACGACAGCCGACCGTTCATATCAAGCTCCTCCAGTCTGGAATCCAGCTCCTCGTTCGCTCTCACCTGCTGGTCCAGCTGTTTCGAGAGCTGTTGGATCTTACAGTCTTTCTCCATGCACTCTCCTTCCAGCATATTCAGCCTCCTTTCCACGCTTTCCAACTTCGCCTCTAGCGCCCTGATGACGTTGGCGTTGCTCTGGTCGATCAGCTGTTTGATCTCTGCCAGAGCGGCCGCGCTCAGCTGCACCGGCTCCGAGGCCGGCCCGGCGCCGGCTCTACCCGCCGCAGGCGCCAGCGGGTCGCCCGGCGACCCCGACCCCCGCCCGGCCGCCTGGCGTTTGGCGCGTTTCCCATCAGCACTGCGGACCATATCGTGTAAGAAAAGCTGTCTTTTCCGACCACCAAACGTTCCGCTGGCACTCTCGGACCCAGATGCTTGGCAGTCCGTGAATGTCGGGTCGTCGCCACTATCCGAGTCCATCGCGAAATTGCCACTGTCACTTGAGCGGAAAGTCTGCACAGAGGCACTCACTTTAGCTGTGATTTCCAGTCACCTCATGTGTCACGTTACGCGAATGCCACAGCAACCTCTGTCGCGTCCATACTGGGCCACAACGTCCACTCGCACAGCCCACTGCGCCGCCCGTGCGCTCCGCGCGCCCCGCTCACTCAGCCATACCGCCGCACGGAGCCCGCGGCTGAGCGTCCGGCCCGGTCAAGGCCACACGCCCGACTACAAACGCAGGTAACTAGCGGTGCAAACTCGGGTATCTAGCGGTGCGAACTGGGGTCGCTAGAGGTGCAGGCTCGGGTCACTGGTGTTGTAAATTCAGATCGCTGGTTAAGAGAGTTCAGGTCTTTGTTGTTGGTAATTCGGGTTGCTGGAGGTTTCTATGTAACTTTGTTTTCTCTGAAAATCCCAATGTTGGATTGAATTCTGTTGAAATGTCGGTTGTGTTAATTTGTGTTTTTATCACACACAAAATAATCTCAATGTAGGGGAAGTTGGGGGAACGCCGAATACTTTTTTCTGACGCCCGTAGCACGCAAGGTAGACAACATAAGCTATTCTTGTTGGCGTCATTCGAGAGGCCAGTTTTTTGCCTTTCAAACATACCAGGCGCATTTGATGAATTCGCATACCGTTAAGCGCACAAACTAAAAGTATCAAAGAAGTGACTTTTTCGGCGTTGCCCCGGACTGCGGGGAAGGCCGAAAATGGGAGAAATGATCTACGAGGAATGCCGACATTGATGCTTTGCCATTTTATCTCCAACTTTATCCAGAATTCATCAAAGCTGACACGCGTTTTAAGAGCTTGAGGACGCTTGGTGCACACTGGAAGTTATAATTGTGTGATATAATAATAAAAGGCCAGGTAAATCATTCCTTATAGGTAACAGGCCGTTGTGTCGGTTGAAAGCGTAATTTGTGTGACTAAAAATACGTGTTGCTATTCTACAGCAGTAACGTTCACGTAGCGTGCTTTAACGCGCGTAATTGCACGTTTTCGGCATTACCCCAGCCAGCCATACTTTCATTTGCAGGCCCATAACTTTTCAACGTGCTGTATAAATTTCAAATAGACAGGACACTTATGCAAAGACATGCTGAAGATTACTTGACCGAATTGGCCAGACAAACGGTAGCATAATGAGTAAGAAATGTAGCTTCAAAGGCGCATGAAGTACAAGGGAAACGTACCTTGAAAACGCTCTTGGCGCCCTCACAGCCGAAGTATTCCGAATGACGACTCGTAACAAACATGCGATAATTGTTAGTCACTTAAGCTTCAGAGCATCACTGAGAGGTGGCATCCATGTCGTACGTTTTTCGAAATATCTCGAATTTCGGCTTTGCCCCAACTCCGGCATTGCCCCAACTTCCCCTAGTATCATCAGGATATAGGAATAATTTTCTCCATTTGGAAATGGTGCTGAGTTAACCCTAGCCGGACCTTTTGGTTTTCTACATACGCGCCGGCCGAGGGGGGGGGGGGGCGGGTACGACCCCATCGCCGTTTCGCCCCTGGTGGAGCTAACGCGTCGCGGAAAAAAACGAGCGTGTACGCCGTTACAAGACGCAGAGATTGGTTTCCGATTTTAAGGTCCTCGGTCAACCGCTGACCTCTGAGGTCAGGTCAAGTGCCCCAAGGTACGGTTCAGCTTTTGGTGAATAACTTCGCAAAAAACGGCCGCAGAGCCGCGATTTTGGCAGCATCGTGTTCGCCTCGCTCAGGCGCGTCGAATGATATACTTTTTGTTCGGGTCAGGTCAACTTGGGGTGTTGACCTCAGGTCAAGGTCAGGTCAGCACCCTAAGGTAACGAAGTTGGTCGAGAGGGGTCATGTCGCATATCATTCGATTCGGCAGGTCTTCCTGAGTCCATTAGTGGCTTTTCCGACTCGCTAGCTCAATTTGATCAAGAGTTATTGACGAAAAACTAATATGACCTTGATGACGTCATAAATGACGTCACGCAAGGTCAACATTGCAAAAGTGACGCATCTAACTTTGCAAGGAGTGCATCAAATCACGATTCTATGTGCTTGAGATAGTGGGAGATCGTTCCCGGCGCCAGAATAGCAGTACCTATGAATTTTCCCCATTGACTTACATATAATGGTGAGGTCACGAAAATGACCTGACCTCATATGACCTTTAGGAAAAATCCGAGATATACAAGTTGTGAGACTCATAATGGATACTAGGTCCTGCAAGTTTCATTTCCCTGTGACATCTCCTCTGGCAGTGAGGGCGTTGCGAAGTTGCGACATCTGAAGACCGTGCAGAGGTTCACTTATGACGTCATAGGTCAGTGACCTGACCTGACCCAAAAATGCGGTTGGTGTCAAAAGATCCGGCTTAGATCAAAGGTCAGGTATGCCAAGTTTCAGCTCTCTATCGCTAGCGTGTTCGGAGCTATAGCGAAGCACCCCCCCCCCCCCCCTCGGCTGGCGAGGGTTAACAATTTATCCATTTCGTCAGAGCAAGACCATTTCCTTGCTCTATCCTGCTGATGGACCTCCAAGTTTCCTAGTTATCCACAAGACTCTAACCCGCGATGACACTTTCACAGATTTTCACAGCCCGTTTACCCGCTGTGACTTGTTTACAGATCTCTAACCAGCTTTGACCATACCTCTGTCTCTTTGTGACATCTGACCTCTGACCCCCTGTGAGCTTTGACCCTCTGTGACCTTTTTTACAGACCCCTCTGTGACATGTCCCTTTGACCCTCTGTGACCTGTTTACAGACCTCTGTCCCTCTATGACCTCTGCCCCTCTGTGACCTCTGACCTCTGTGACCTCTGCCTTCTGTGACCTTATTCCCAGGCCGCTGACCCGCGACGACCTGCCGAAGCTCCGTTACCTGGAAATGGTCATCAAGGAGACGCTGCGACTGTTCCCGCCAGTGCCCATGATTGGCCGACGACTCAACTCAGACACCGTCATTGGTCAGTTAGTGCGGTGACGTCATCGGTGACCTTAACTCAGACACTGTCATTGGTCAGTCCGTGCAGTGACGTCATCGGTGACCTCAACTCGGACACCGTCATTGCTCAGTTAGTGCGGTGACGTCATCGGTGACGTCAACTCAGACACCGTCATTGGTCAGTCAGTGCAGTGACGTCATCGGTAACCTCAACTCGGACACCGTCATTGGTCAGTTAGTGCGGTGACGTCATCGGTGACCTCAACCCGGACACCGTCATTGGTCAGTTAGTGCGGTGACGTCATCTGTGACGTCAGCTCAGACACCGTCATTGGTCAGTTAGTGCGGTGACGTCATCGGGAGTGCATAATGCATAGGTATATGAGAACACGTCAGCTGTGGATTGAACTAAAAGTGTTACTGAAAATAAATCTCTTCTTCATATGTTTTGTGGTCGATAAAATACCGCATAACACACTGTCATTAAATGCTAGGGGGCAGGTACGCAGCAATGCAAAAAAGAAAAGAAAACTAAAACATTTCTCAAATCTGTTTTCTCTCACATAATATTCCCCCCCCCGGGATTCGAACCCGCACCCTCACCGCACCGTGTTCGGCCGGCAGACGGGTACCCGATTCCGGGCAGCTGCAACGTCGGTCTGTTGGTGTACGCCATCCACCGAGACCCGGTGCACTGGCCGGATCCGGAGCGGTTCGATCCGGAACGGTTCAGTCCGGAGAACAGCAAGGGTCGCCACCCGTACAGCTACGTGCCCTTCTCCGCCGGGCCCCGCAACTGCATCGGTACGTGGTGGTGTGTACAGATTAGGACAGGAACAGGACCGGTATCACAGAGCTGACAGATTAGGACAGGAACGGGACCGGTATGTTCCCTTCTTCGCCGGACCCCGCAACTGCATTGGTGGGTGGTGGAGCGTACAGATTAGCGCAGGGACGAGGCCGGTACCACAGAGTGGACAGATTAGGACAGGAACGGGACCGGCACCACAGAGCTGACAGATTAGGACAGGGACGGGACCGGTATCACAGAGCTGACAGCTTGGCGCGGGTGACGGGACAGGTATCACAGATCTGACAGATTAGGACGGGGACGGGACCGGAACCACAGATCGGACAGATTAGCGTACGGACGGGACCGGCACCACAGAGCTGACAGATTAGGACGGGGGCGGGACCGGTATCACAGAACTAACAGATTAGGCCGCAGTAACGGTTACAAAGGGGGTGAGTCTGAGTATTTCTAGTTTATCACCGGTCAGTTTATAGCTTATCACCGGTCAGATCATGCCCCATAGATCAGAACGTCGCTTATATCTTACCTTCTCCCTCATTGATAGGTCAGGATTTTGCCACGATGGACGCTCTCTCGCTCACAGGGCAGAAGTTCGCTCTTGTGGATTGGTGTATCAGTCTGACCGCTTATCCGACCTCCCCGTGACCCCGCAGGTAAGAAGTTTGCCCTGATAGATTACTCTGACTGATTGTATCTTACCCCCGCAGGTCAGAAGTTTACCCTGGTAGGTTATTCTGACTTATTATCTCCGACCCCCGCAGGTCAGAAGTTTGTGCTGGTAGATTAGGTATTCTGACTGATTATATCTTACCCCCGCAGGTCAGAAGTTTGCGCTGATGGAGGAGAAGGTGCTGCTGGCCAGCGTGGTGCGAACCTTCCACGTCACCTCCCACGACAGCCTGGACACCATCAAACTGAGGCCGGACGTCATACTGCGGCTGGAGGGAGGGCTCTTCCTCAGCTTCACACCGAGGAACCAGTGACGTCACACTGCGGCTGGAGGGAGGGCTCTTCCTCAGCTTCACACCGAGGGACCAGTGACGTCATACTGCGGCTGGAGGGAGGGCTGTTCCTGAGCTGAGAGCCGAGAAACAGTGACGTCACGGCTATCAGTGACGTCATCCTGCGGCTGGAGGGAGGGCTCTTCCTCAGCTTCACACCGAGGGACCAGTGACGTCATCCTGCGGCTGGAGGGAGGGCTCTTCCTCAGCTTCACACCGAGGGACCAGTGACGTCATCCTGCGGCTGGAGGGAGGGCTCTTCCTCAGCTTCACACCGAGGGACCAGTGACGTCATCCTGCGGCTGGAGGGAGGGCTCTTCTTCAGCTTCACACCGAGGGACCAGTGACGTCATCCTGCGGCTGGAGGGAGGGCTCTTCCTCAGCTTCACACCGAGGGACCAGTGACGTCATACTGCGACTGGAGGGAGGACTGCTCCTCAGCTTCACACCGAGGGACCAGTGACGTCATACTGCGACTGGAGGGAGGGCTGTTCCTCAGCTTCACACCGAGGAACCAGTGACGTCACGACTATCAGTGACGTCATCCTCCGACTGGAGGGAGGGCTGTTCCTCAGCTTCAGACCGAAGGACCAGTGACGTCATCCTCCGACTGGAGGGAGGGCTCTTCCTCAGCTTCACACCGAGGGACCAGTGACGTCATCCAGATCCTGAGACTAGAGGGAGGGCTCTTCCTCAGCTTCACACCGAGGGACCAGTGACGTCATCCTGAGACTGGAGGGGGGCTGTTATCTTGCAACCAGTGACGTCATTTTGCGGCTGGAGGGAGGGTTCTTCCTGAGCTGAGAGCAGAGAAACAGTGACGTTGCGGCTACCAGTGACGTCATACTGGGACTGGAGGGTGACTCTTCCTCAACTTCACGCATAAAAACGAGAGCCAGTGACGTCAGTGATGCCTGTGACGTCACTGGGTATGACTGCTGTCAGCCCTGGCAGTCAGTGGAGGGGTGGAGGCTGTCAGATCCAGATGTGTGCGTCTATATATATAATGATGGTGACAGGTGAAGACATATTACGTCACAAAACTTATGCCTTTGGTGGGTAGTATTGGCAGCGGTGATGATGATGATGAATTGGCTTTTTTTTGGGCGCCCGGACTGCAGTGGTCATCGGCGCCCATCGTTGCCATGCTAAATTAATAAATATGTAGTTACGTGTCGCAAAATGTTTTACGGCTGGAATGGAAGCTGCGGTGTTGTCCTCAGACGCATGTACGTTTATGACGTCACATGTTAAATACCTGAAAGGTTACTGGAGAAGGGCCGACGATTTCGCCAGTCGTATGTGTAACGTATATGACGTCATACGTTTTTCCCTTTGACAACTCAGAAGATGGACCAGTAATAGGTAAGTAGAGTGTGGGCTGGTAACGAAAACGACACTGCAAACGAAATTGTGACGTCATCGGATGGGGAGGGTGACGTCAAATGATGCACGAACAGGGTCCTGGGTCAGTTTGTGTATATTTTTGACGTCATTGGAACGCTGCACGGCGTGGTTGATTATTGCGGGGAAATGTGCTTTTCGATTTGCCACTGTTGTAATGTATGTACACTTCTAGCTCTGTGCCTGCCTCTCAATGTGTCTTATTGTTATGCGTCGAAGCTGTTTTGACTATAATCCGATGAGATTGGGTTAATTCACCGCAGTTCGTGGTTTTGGTGGCTCGTAATGTGTATGACGTCATCACAGGTGCCAGTGACGTCATGTGTCCGAGCGCCGCTGGTGGGTGCAGCGCGTGTAGAAGGGTTTTGAAATGCCACTTATGTTTGATGGACACAAAGTACCTACATAACCACACACGTAGGGAGATGGCATATCCCGGTAGCCCACAGGCATGTTCGTTGACTTGTTGCAGCAGCGTGTAGCGTAATGTCTCCCCTCATAAACTGCTTGATAACGAGCTATACGTGTTAGGCGTTTTCGATGTCAAATAAATATGGCACTGACTCGGGCAGAAACGGCGCCGTTGAAACATGGACCGGGTGTGTGCTGCGGACAAATGGGAAATGAATATTTCACCGGAACAAGCCACAGAACTTCGCTCTGGCTTATCTGCGGGCGCAGCGCTCAGTGTGTGGAAAGGAGAATTCAGCGTTCTGGCGGTCCGACCAATTTTTAACGGTGCGGCAAACTTGCAGGCTTCTCGCCCACTAACAAAGTTTGACTCGCAGACAAAATCAACTCGACGAGGGAACGGCAAAGCATCGCCATCAAAAGTTTCACGTCTTCAGTGAATGGTTATACCCTGCGCACATTGAACAATCTAGGTATAGGATGTGATTCGGCTTTTATATGTAGAAGTTGGATAAGTTACGAGCTGGGTAGCTTTGCAAGTTTTCTTTTTTTAGCGGCAATATAAGGCACGGAACAAGTGTACGGGACAGGCCTTGGGTTAGGTATCAGTGTCGCTCGACTGGCGTCGGAGCAGGCTGCACCCAGGAGTGACATTGCTGTTGGGTTGGATGATGCTCAGAAGCATTCCTGCCGGCTGCCCGGGCACTTTAAAACTTCAAACCGTTCTCCAGACCTCAACAGAAAGTGCTGTAACACTGTGAACATCCTTCAAACGTGGTTCTCATAAATGGACGAAGTTATTCTCACTAAAAGCATGCAACTCACTCTGCACGGGGATGCTTACAAGTTCGAAGAAAAATCGTCGGCTAACCACTACCCTAGGCATCACTTATACTGAAAGTAAAGCTTGCAAACTTGCACAGTGAATCTTTAGTAAGTCGCACACATTTACAAAACTTCAGAGACGATATCGCCAGAATGCATTACCTTTGACGCACATCGCGCGTAACAAGTTCGCACTGATGGCGACCTGCTGCAGTAGCCTTCCTGGATATGTGCGGAGTTGGACAAAGAGGGTAAGATAAAAACCACCTTTTTCTCTCGGCGGAGGTATATAAAGGAAGTGAATTTTCCACCAGTGCATCCGTGCTCGGAGGCGGAGCTTCGGCGTCAGATCAGCTGCCAAGAGCAAGAAAGCACACTGAAAGAGCGTAGTGAACGCAGTGAAGGCGGGTTTAAAGACAAAGAAAGAACACCGAAAAGGCGCCGAAGAGTCAAAAGAGTCAAGGAAGAACACCAGAGGAGAGCCGAAGAAGAGGTGAGGTAGTGTGACAGGAACCCAGAAAAACGCTGGATGTGAGCAGCGAGGGGACACCGACACAGCTCTGAAGGACCGCTGGAAGGAGATCCGAGAACACAGCGAAAGACACCGGAGCAGTCTCTTGGAAAAGTGAAGGGACGCTGCCAGAACCACAGTCGGGAAGGTGAGATCCCAAAGAACGCTGAGTACCTACAGCCACAGTGATCCCGATCAATAGATTAACACTTCGGCATGAAGTCGTCCTCTCAGAAGCCACCGCTTCCCTCCCTTTCTACCAAGCCAGTTCCGTGGACGTTCGGCCTCTCGCTCCCCATTCCAGTTCCCTGGACGTTGGGCCTCTCCCTATCTACCATTCCAGTTCCCTGGAGGTTCGGCCTCTCGCTCCGCTGGCTCGCCCTGCTGCTAGTCCTCTCTCCCTTTCCCTCGGCTCTCTCCGTCCCGCAGAGCCACCGGTACCGCGCCCGGTGCGTCCAACACGCCCAGACCCCCCTCCGCTCTTCTGCCTCCCTCTCCTCCCTCCAGTGCTCAGCACTCTGTCTCCGTACCCCCTCCTGTATCAAATGGAGCCGTAACAACACACTCTGTCAGCTCCACCCCCTCCACTCGGCCTCTAACCCCCTCACCGAGTCAAACAACTCCCTCTACCAGAGTAAACTCCCCGAGGGGTTTAGTTTGAGCGCCGACCGGACGGTGGCCTACCGGACCCGGCTGTTCAGCCTGCTGGGCGGCAGGGAGGCCGTCCTCTCCGCCTGCCGGCAGTATGATCCGGAGGCCGCGCCTGCCGTGCCGCGGACGCAGGATCAGTATGAAGCCATGAAGGCGCTGACTCCTGCACACAAGTGGCTGTATGTTGGGGTGTGGGAGCCGCGGGTGGAAGGCGAGTTCGTGGACATGCTGAACGGGGAGCGGGTGGACGTGCCGGCCCAGTGGTTCTTGTACGGCGTGGTGCACAAGAGCACCAGCAGCAACTGCATGGTGATGCTGCCGGGCGGGCTATACACTAGCGAGTGTAATGTTGCTCGGCATGGGCACATCTGTGAGTACAGACCCTGAGCAGGGACACATCTGTGAGTACAGACCCTGAGCACAGACACATCTGTGAGTACAGGCCCTAAGCACGGACACATCTGTGAGTACAGACCCTGATAAGGTTACGGTTGAAAACAGAGGCCGAAAGATGGTCAGATTTGTGAGTCGAGACTGTAGGGATAGTCACATTTATGGGGGCCAGTGGGTATTTGTTCACTGTTCGCTCACCACGCGTGTGGATTTGTGAGTATACATATACTGTAGGGATGCCTAGTCACAGTTGTGAGTACATGCTGTATATCAGCGGGTGTTTACAAACTGTATACAGACTGTATACCAGACTGTATACCACGCACGGACGCCTTTGTGAATATAGGCCCTGAGAGTGACAGCATTTGTGATCAGCGAGGAAAGGCCCTGAGAACTGTGACATTTGGGAGCAGGCTCTACATCACAGCTTTTATAGACAAATGTCGAAGATAACATCAAACATACAGGGTGTCCCATAAGTTCGTTCTCACCTAAATTTTACGTTTTTAGGCTCTCTTGCTTAAAGACACGCTGAAATTGGTTCGTAACTGAGCTTACGTGGTTGCCATGGCTGGTAGAAATATGCTCCACAGTAGCTAATTTCTGTAGACAAAATAGTTTTTGCTATAGAGCCCGCTTCCTACAGAGACGGCTAACGCCGCAACATAGAGGTCTCCGATACGGGTACGTCTCAGTATTTAGTCAGCACGTGACCATTCGCGACGATTGAGGGTGATTGAGGCCTACCAGTCTGTAGCCAATGTCCATCGCTAACTGGACGCGCACAGTCAGCAAGTGACACCGATGATTTGTCGGGAGTCAGTCACTGCAAGTTTATCCTCTTTCCAGTCAGCCCTCAGGAGTGAGCCAAGTGGCCAAAACTGTGTGGCGCCAAAGTGGCCATCAAAAAGGTCAAAGGGTTACAAAGTTGGTAAGCAGACTTTTCAGGATGGATTACCAGCTGTCTAAGAGTGTTCTTTCGGGGTACATAACTCAAGGTGACTTAAGCTTTGCTTACCGGAGGGCTCAAAACAGTCAAAAACGTCTTAAAATGGCCAAACATGAGTTTCGTTATGCCTGAGGCTAAACAAAACAGAGGGCTGATGACATCAACCAGGTCATCAGGACTAACTAGTCCACGTTCGAGATGAAACACCCGTCCAAACTCGAAAACAACCCCATAAGGGCGAAGGAGGAGGCCTCCGTTTCGTCCCGTTATGTTCCTATGCAAAAGGTCAGGGTCACTGTGTTGTGGGATTATAGGCGTTCTGGAGTTGACCAAGTTGCAAGTGGCGACCCAGAAACAGTTTTGGGAAGCAGAATGCCTTTCCAAGAACATCTAGGAGGAGTTTCAGCCCTCAAGCTGAACTCGAACCGCGAGTATGAACATATTTATAGAGGAGAAAATGGCATCCGGGAGGTCGTAGGCCCATCTTCAGGCAAGACAGTGCATCAGTGCACAGGTCAAGCAAAGCTTAAAAGCGGTGCAAGGAGACTGTGACAGGCATTTGTGGCAAGATCACATGCCAGGCACCTCATTGGATCAAAATTTCATAAAAATTTGTTGGTTATGCTGAAATTGAGGCTCGTCGAAGCGTAGCGCTGTTCCAGCCTCGAGGAGCTCACGGCGCATGTTAAGTCAGTCTGGGTTAACTTTAAGCCTATTATGCAGCCAAACATGCCGGTTGGCATGCTGCAGCATGTATTCATGTGTTTGCCTATTAAATGAGGAGCATATTGAGGGGTCATAAATATATTAAAACGCAATGTTCTCTGTTTCACATGCAAACATAATGTGAGAACGAACTTATGGGACACCCTGTATTACCAAGTGTTATCGTGACCTCTACTTGTTAAGGACGCTTTAAATGTATCATCACCGCAAATAAGCATTGCCGTGCTGTGTTGCAAAAGGCACCATTGTACACCAACAACCAGCAGCACGAATGTCAGATTAGAAATTTAGAAGTGCGCAACTGTCATTGGTACCGCTTTGTAGTGTGTGAGACGTGAATAATAAAAAGGCCGCATACCACCAGCCGCTGTGTAGTTTGGGACCTGTCATACATACTGTAGGTAGAACCTATGTATGATGTAGGCTGCGGTGCTACAACACTTCGGGAATCCAAGACTGTGATAAGGGCACAACATATACAGCATATAACTACTTCAACACGTGTTCTGTGGGAGGAGTACACCGCTGGTCTGCCCTGCTCTGTAGGGTTGTCTGATTTGACAGCGTGACTTTTAATATTCATGCTCTGTTTCACAGCCGTCTTCGATAGTTCTCGAATCTATTCGAACATTCATAAGCTCCCGACATATTCCTGCCTGTCATCCCCCGCCGCCGACCTTGACCCTTCCCACCCGCCGACCTATGGGTGACCTGGACTCTTCTCACGCGCCGACCGAGGGTAGACCTTGACTCTTCCCATCCCGATCAGACACTATGCGAGCCCTGTAAAAAGTTATGTAACGACAGTGTGCCGAAAAATACCTTTCTTTGTCGTTGCTATCATATTTACGTGTAAGTTACTACGTAGTGTTAAGTTTTAGCGGCCACAAGACCAGAACTGTGGCAATGTTAAAACAGTGTCTTTAGCTAATAGGTACTGATATCCAATGATTTTGTTATTCGGCTTAGAAGTTTTAGTGAAGAGCACCATTCTGCAGCTCACACATTGAAAACGAACAGAGGCGGTAGGTGTGTGTATTTCACATCAGCTGAAATACGACGCGCAATAACAAACCAATACTGACTAGACACAAAACAACCGCACGAAATAGGACGAAACGCAGCGAAAGAAAGTCGACCGATGTAACATAGCTGAGCCAATAGATAACTAAACAGGCTGGTAAATAACTAGTCTGTCAAACCTAAAGAGAACGGAGCTAAAGCGTCTCGAAGCACTTAACACGTGCATTGGACGTTGAAGATAGCCTACATGTGCTCAAGAAAAAATTATCTCTGTCGTATTCGAAGTTATCTATACAGACACGTGCATCGATAACTGAGCACAATCCGTTCTTTCTTAGCTTTGACAGACTGTACATAGGCAGGCAGATAGGCAGCTAGGCGGAGATAGCAAAACAAAATACCTCACGAGCCATCAGGACGAATGGCAAACAGCTGAGCGTAAGACGGGGCAAAGATGAATGCAGTAAACAGAAAACAGGTTTTGAGTATGCGACATACAATATCTTTTCAAAGCCCACTAAATGTTTGATAGATATATGTTAAACTTTATCCAACTATGTAAGAGGGTGTTCGCTTTTGGTGTGCATTCTCAGCTAAAACAGCAAACATTTCATGATTGAAAATCTAACGGAACTCCAATGATATCACCGGAGTACAGGGTGTCCCATAAGTTCGTTCTCACCTTTTATTTGCATGTAAAACAAAGTACATTGCGTTTTGATATGTTTATAACCCCTCAATGTGCTCCCCATTTCATAGGCAAACACATGAATACATGCTGCGACATGCCAACCGGCATGTTTGGCAGCATAGCAGGCTTGAAGTTAGCGCAGACTGACTTGGCATGCGCCGTGAGCTCCTCAATGCTGGAACACCGCTTCGCTTCGACGAGCCTCGATTTCAATATTCCCAACACATTTTTATGAAATTTGGATCCGATGAGTTGCCTGGGATGTGATCTTGCCACACACGCCTATCACAGTCTCCTGGCACTGCTTTTATGCTTTGCTTGACCTCTGCACTGATGCACTGTCTTGCTTGAAGATGGGCCTACGACCTCCCGGATGCCATTTTCTACTAAAAAAATGTGGTCATACTTGCGGTTCAAGTTAAGCTAGAAAGCTGAAACTCCTCCTAGATCTTCTTGAAGAAGCATTCTGCGTCCCAAGACTGTTTCTGGAGCATCATTCGCAACGTGATCAGTGTCTGGACGCATATTGACCCACATTACCGTGACCCTGGCCTTTTGCATAGGAATAAAGCTGAATGACACAAAGGCCTTTTCCGTCGCCCATATGGGACCGTTTTGGGGTTTGGACGGGTGTTTTATCTCGAGCACGGACTAGGTAGTCCAGATGACCACATTGATGTCATCGACCCTCCAGTTTTTTTAGCCTCAGGCATAACGAAACACATGTTTGGCCATTTTAAGACGTTTTTGACTGTTTTGAGCCCTCCGGTAAGTAGAGCTTAAGTCACCTTGAGTTAGGTACCCCGAAATGATACTCTTAGACAGCTGGCAATACATCCTGAAAAGCCTGTTTACCAACTTTCTAACGCTAAGACCTTTTTGACGGCCATTTTGGCGCCACACAGTTTTGGCCACATGGCTCACTCGTGAAATCTGACAAAAAAGAGCATAAAATTGCAGCGATTGACTCCCGACAAATCATCGGCGTCACTTGTTGACTGTGCGTCCAGTTAGCGATAGACATTGGCTACATACTGGATGGCCTCAATCACCCTCAACCGTCGTGAATGGCCCAGTGCGGTCTAAATACCGAGACGTTCCCGAATCAGAGACCTCTATGTTGCGGCGTAAGCCGTCTCCAAAGGAAGTGAACTCACTGGCAAAAAATATTTTGTCTAGACGAATTAGTTACCGTGGAGCACATTCACAGTTGCCATGGCAACCCCAAAAGCTCAGTTACAAAATAAATTAAGCGTGGCTTTAAATAAGAGAGCCTCTTAAAGAAAAATTTAGGTGAGAAGGAACTTATGGGACACCCTGTACAATGTCAGAGCTAGCCTACCAATCTAGCGCAACCTGTCATTTGAGAGTCATTTCCACGTCATCCTGTCATTTCAAACTCATTGCCATCCGCCCAAATGGCTCATTCGTTCGCTTTAGTTCGTCCATTGCGGATCAAGATCGAGAGCGTATATAACGTAACGTTACGTCGTAACGTAAAGCAGAAAGTAACACAAGCACGTGTGCGCACCGTAATGCGCGGAGCAAATATATACTGGGTAACTGAAAGCCGGTAATAATATAGCCTCGATATTTGATAGCCATAACATAATCAGGAAGGCGATTATTACATCATGTTGTAGCACGAAAAAAACATCACAAATATTCTTCGTACAAAAACATTGAAAGCATGGTCATTTAGATAGACGATATGGACATTTACACAACCAGCAAACCTAGGATATCTAAGAAACATGAAACATTTATCATATTTCCGCAATAAGTATCGCAATGGCAGCACGAAACTAAAATGGAATTGTCGAGCTCATCCACTTATAATCACCACTAAAAACGATCTCATTTCTCATCCATTATCATATCTCGATTTGACAAACATTTTCATAGAGCAATGTTCTTCAAGTGCAGTTATGCGTTGATCGCGTGTAAGGCAATTCTTTCAGTTACCTCTCAACCAGCAACACGAAAAACAGCATGGGCAATCAACTAGAAAAAACATGGTGAGTTTCTGAGCTACTCTAAGCTACAGTAAACAAGACTGGAGAAGCCCCTCCGATTAAAAGCCAAACGAAACCCTTGAATGAACAGCTTAAACGAGCATTGGTCGATCTGAACTTAGCATGAAATAAGCCGAGTGACTTCTCATAAAATAAGAACAAATTATTTTCAGCACCGGCTGTCTCACACATAGATATCTTATATACATATAAGATCTCTATGGTCTCACACACAAAATGTTGTTCAAATGAAAATTGAGGGTAAAAAGAGAGTAACATTGTGCAAAGGGCGAGTGACTGTCACAAACCTCGAAAAGAGCGGTAATAATCATGATATACCGTAGACGGTCATCATTCATTGAATGAAGTCAATCACTATGACCACCTTATGTAAAAATATCATCTAAAGGATAAACGAGCGCGCAAAAGCTGGAAATCGCACACTAAAATCAATAAAAGTATTGTGAAATGCCTCGGCCCATATCACAATCACCAGTCTAACCTAAAACAGCCGGCAAAGCATCATTTCCAGCCCAAGGATCTCATGAGCTCGACTTGTATCCACCTACACACACGCGTAACACTCTAGTCTCTATGGCCTTAAACAAAATTTATCGCTCATTAAAACTGCATAGGGGGCCATAATTATAATCATTATGGCACTGGCCGGCATCATTTTACACAAGGCACTCAGACTGCGGTACAGTCCCGGACACCACACAGACGCGTACGTACAGTCTCGAAAAGAGGCTGTCGTCGCCCACCCGAACTGACCCTGGTTTTTCATAGTCGGCCGCAGCGGACACTCACGGCGACTGCAGCGCCGCCAGCGGCTAGTTGAGGAAGCTCCAGTCTATGTTCTCGCCGTCAGGTGGCGGCACGGTGTCGGCAGCCCGCAGCAGCTCGCTGATTCTGCGAATGAAATATATGGCGATTTACAGCCCATTCTGTAATTACTTTTCCATGAAATCTGTAATGACTATCTGTTCTGTAATGACTGTCCAATGCAATTATTTAAGCAGGGTTAAAAGTGCATGATAGTGTCAGCTTGAAAGAAAACAGAGCTCAAAGTCATCATTCTTCACTATAAATCACTACCCAAAAAATAATTATCTAGGTGTCAAGCATTTCCTATACGGTAAGAATTACTGAATATCAGGCACCAAACGTAAGTGAAGAATAATTCGACCTGGTGGATGACACCTAATCCCTAGCTTCGTCCTATTGTCTGTCATATAAAACGGCCCCTCGGCCCGGTGGCGCCGCCACTCACTCGGCGTGCAGGTTGAGGTTCTCCGAGACGGCGTCAGATGTCTCTAGTGTCGCCGAGTCGAGCAGGCCGGACAGCGAGAGCGCGTCCGAGATACCGCCTGGGGCCGGGGGCCGGGGGTTGGAGTTCTCTGTGGGGGATACAGAGACCAGTTACCATCACAGACACCGCCTGGGGCCGGGGGCCGGGGGTTGGAGTTCTCTGTGGGGGATAGAGAGACCAGTTGCCATCACAGACACACCGCCAGGGGCCGGGGACCGGGGGTTGGAGTTCTCTGTGGGGGATACAGAGACCAGTTACCATCACAAACAGTACTGGCAGGAGCCGGGGACCGGGGGTTGGAGTTCTCTGTGGGGGATACAGAGGCCAGTTACCATCACAGACACACCGCCAGGGGCCGGGGAGCGGGGGTTGGAGTTCTCTGTGGGGGAGAGACCATTTACCATCACAGACAGTACTGGCAGGGGCCGGGGACCGGGGGTTGGAGTTCTCTGTGGGCATACAGAGACCAGTTACCATCACAGACACACCGCCAGGGGCCGGGGGTTGGAGTTCTCTGTGGGGGATACAGAGACCAGTTACCTACCATCACAGACAGTACTGGCAGGGGCCGGGGGTTGGAGTTCTCTGTGGGGGATACAGAGGCCAGTTACCATCACAAACAGTACTGGCAGGAGCCGGGGACCGGGGGTTGGAGTTCTCTGTGGGGGATACAGAGACCAGTTACCATCACAAACAGTACTGGCAGGGGCCGGGGACTGGGGGTTGTAGTTCTCTGTGGGGGATACAGAGACCAGTTACCATCACAGACACACCGCCAGGAGCCTGGGGTTGGAGTTCTCTGTGGGGGATACAGAGACCAGTTACCATCACAAACAGTACTGGCAGGAGCCGGGGACCGGGGGTTGGAGTTCTCTGTGGGGGATACAGAGACCAGTTACCATCACAAACAGTACTGGCAGGAGCCGGGGACCGGGGGTTGGAGTTCTCTGTGGGGGATACAGAGACCAGTCACCATCACAAACAGTACTGGCAGGGGCCGGGGACTGGGGGTTGTAGTTCTCTGTGGGGGATACAGAGACCAGTTACCATCACAGACACACCGCCAGGAGCCTGGGGTTGGAGTTCTCTGTGGGGGATACAGAGACCAGTTACCATCACAAACAGTACTGGCAGGAGCCGGGGACCGGGGGTTGGAGTTCTCTGTTGGGGATACAGAGACCAGTTACCATCACAAACAGTACTGGCAGGGGCCGGGGAGCGGGGGTTGGAGTTCTCTGTGGGGGATACAGAGACCAGTTACCATCACACACACACACCGCCAGGGGCCGGGGAACGGGGGTTAGAGTTCTCTGTGGGGGATACAGAGACCAGTTACCATCACAGACACACCGCCAGGGGCCGGGGAGCGGGGGTTGGAGTTCTCTGTGGGGGATACAGAGGCCAGTTACCATCACAGACACACCGCCAGGGGCCGGGGACCGGGGGTTGGAGTTCTCTGGGGGATACAGAGACCAGTTACCATCACAGACACACCGCCAGGGGTCGGGGACCGGGGGTTGGAGTTCTCTGTGGGGGATACAGAGACCAGTTACCATCACAGACACCAACTGGGGCCGGGGACCGGGGGTTGGAGTTCTCTGTGGGGGATACAGAGGCCAGTTACCATCACAGACACACCGCCAGGGGCCGGGGACCGGGGGTTGGAGTTCTCTGTGGGGGATACAGAGACCAGTTACCATCACAGACACACCGCCAGGGGCCGGAGTTCGGGGGTTGGAGTTCTCTGTGGGGGATACAGAGACCAGTTACCATCACAGACACACCGCCAGGGGCCGGAGTTCGGGTGTTGGAGTTCTCTGTGGGGGATACAGAGACCAGTTACCATCACAGACACACCGCCAGGGGCCGGGGAGCGGGGGTTGGAGTTCTCTGTGGGGGATACAGAGACCAGTTACCATCACAGACACACCGCCAGGGGCCGGGGAGCGGGGGTTGGAGTTCTCTGTGGGGGATACAGAGACCAGTTACCATCACAAACAGTACTGGCAGGAGCCGGGGACCGGGGGTTGGAGTTCTCTGTGGGGGATACAGAGACCAGTTACCATCACAAACAGTACTGGCAGGGGCCGGGGAGCGGGGGTTGGAGTTCTCTGTCGGGGATACAGAGACCAGTTACCATCACAGACACACCGCCAGGGGCCGGAGTTCGGGGGTTGGAGTTCTCTGTGGGGGATACAGAGACCAGTTACCATCACACACACACCGCCAGGGGCCGGGGAACGGGGGTTGGAGTTCTCTGTGGGGGATACAGAGACCAGTTACCATCACAAACAGTACTGGCAGGAGCCGGGGACCGGGGGTTGGAGTTCTCTGTGGGGGATACAGAGACCAGTTACCATCACACACACACCGCCAGGGGCCGGGGAACGGGGGTTGGAGTTCTCTGTGGGGGATACAGAGACCAGTTACCATCACAGACACACCGCCAGGGGCCGGGGAGCGGGGGTTGGAGTTCTCTGTGGGGGATACAGAGACCAGTTACCATCACAGACACACCGCCAGGGGCCGGGGGTTGGAGTTCTCTGTGGGGGATACAGAGACCAGTTACCATCACAGACACACCGCCAGGGGCCGGAGTTCGGGTGTTGGAGTTCTCTGTGGGGGATACAGAGACCAGTTACCATCACAGACACACCGCCAGGGGCCGGGGAGCGGGGGTTGGAGTTCTCTGTGGGGGATACAGAGACCAGTTACCATCACAGACACACCGCCAGGGGCCGGGGACCGGGGGTTGGAGTTCTCTGTGGGGGATACAGAGACCAGTTACCATCACAGACACACCGCCAGGGGCCGGGGACCGGGGGTTGGAGTTCTCTGTGGGGGATACAGAGACCAGTTACCATCACAGACACCAACTGGGGCCGGGGACCGGGGGTTGGAGTTCTCTGTGGGGGATACAGAGACCAGTTACCATCACAAACAGTACTGGCAGGAGCCGGGGACCGGGGGTTGGAGTTCTCTGTGGGGGATACAGAGACCAGTTACCATCACAGACAGTACTGGCAGGAGCCGGGGACCGGGGGTTGGAGTTCTCTGTGGGGGATACAGAGGCCAGTTACCATCACAGACACACCGCCAGGGGCCGGGGACCGGGGGTTGGAGTTTTTTTTTTCTAACTACATCGCCACCCATTAATAGGTGACCAGGAGTGCCCCCTCCCTCAGCCCAGCGACTCACAGAACCTTATTTTACCACCAGAGAAAAAATAAAAGTGGCAAAGTCGCGGCACTCCTTGCTAAGAAACGGAAAACAACTCAGAATAAGCAACCAGTCGGTAAGAGGAAGTCTGGTTAGTTAGAACAAGAAAAAAAAAAGAGGGCAAAAGATGTCCCCGCTGAAAGTTCTCTGTGGGGGATACAGAGACCAGTTACCATCACAGACAGTACTGGCAGGGGCTGGGGATCGGGGGTTGGAGTTCTCTGTGGGGGATACAGAGACCAATTACCATCACAGACAGTGGGGGATACAGAGACCAGATACCATCACAGATACCGCCAGGGGCCTGGGACCGGGGGTTGGAGTTCTCTGAAAATAAGGAGTGGAGTTAGCGTCAGATATCACAGCGTTGGCAGAATACCCATTGTACCACAAATATGGTTGTAGGGTCTCCGTCCCGTCGATTCCATCGTCAGGATGCTGAAATCCTTCTTCTCCACGCCGCAACCCCCACCCTGGGCTGGACAGGCACCTTTATCTTATGCGGGCTGCTCCCTTGGAGCGGCACCGCTGCTCCCGAGGGAGCGCACCCCGTAGCCGGGTGCAGTGAGTGCCTTGGGGCTGGGTGGCCTGTCCTCTGGACGGGCTCAGCCCCGGTGACTTACTAGGGTGCCTGTCCAGACCAATGTCTCCCCCTAATTCCTATCATCCTTCCGGCTCTGAAATGGTCTAATTGGACCGAAAGGGCCTAACCCAACAACAACAAAAACAACAACAACATCAAAAACTGAGTCAGCACCACATTAAGCCCAAGTATCACGCAATAGGAACAGCATCAGGAGGTTCAGAATCAATCAGGAGGTTCCAGAACTATACGGTGTGAATTGAGCACGACACAACAATACGCAGTCACGAAATAATATTAATGTCACAGTAAAGTAGCGAATTAAAAGGAGAACACCGAAATTCAAAATTGTATTTATCGTGTAGCCAAGATCAAATGCTAGTGACTACAGTTAAAAATCCAGTCTTTTTTTTTAGAAACTTTGTCCGAATGGATGAATGGGTGGCTATGGGCCCGTGTGCCCCGCTAAGCAGTGCTTGTTGCGACCCGCGTTCCTAGATTAAGCCAGCTGGCAACTGGCGAGAGAGGGCCACGCTAGACCCCGGGAGGACCGGGAGGAGTCTTGGCACATTACCAATACTACCCCACCCTAGTGGCTGGAACACAGCTTTCAAGCGTGCATATCGCGTCTCAGCACCTCCAATTGGAATGCATTTCATATTTTCAGCTCCCGACACGTAGCTTAGTGCCCTACCAGTTGCAAACAAAACATATGTCATGTATTCCAAATGGGCCGAGGTGCTGGGACGCGATTTGCACGCTTGAAAGCTGTGTTCCAGATTTAGGAGCAGCTCAGCAAAGCCAGCTGCTCCGTAGAGTGTCCTCACCAAACAGGTTTTCAGGGGGATGTCACTACTTTGCTTCGCCATAGGTCCAGTACTGATGCCATTGGTTTCGATCCCGGTGACGTCAGTGCTGTCTACATCCGGGAACTTATTGCACTTGGTTCTCATTAGAGGTGGCCATATTGTTTTGTCTCGTGACGACACATTTGCGTCATCGGGATCGAAACTGGCTGTAAACAAACCGCTCAGTGTCGCTACCCCCTATATAAGGCCCTGATCCGTAGAGTGTCCTCACCGTCAGGTCCCGTAGTGAGCAGCTCCTCCACCGACTGACCTCCCGCCGCCCGGGCGGGGGCGGGGGCGGGGGCGGCGGATAAGGCGGGGGCGCCGTCCGCCACCGCCGGGGTGGCCGCCGCCAGCCGGCCCAGCAGCTGAAACAGACAGCAGGGGACACAGGCGTTAGCAGGACAGCTGGTCATCAACAGGACAGTGCAGTGAGATACTTCAGGTGCTACACTGCGGTATCATCGAAAAAAATGACAAATATGCATGTGAGTGACGTGTGATTGATAATAGTACACACAAGAAAGCCCGTAGATCATCACAAAGGTACAATAAAATGTCACTGGTGGAAATGACACTTGGCGGGCTAGCACGACTAAATAAAATGAACCGGCCACAGTACGACTAGTGTAAAACCTCCACCGTTTAGCTGTAAACTTCTCCACATTATGGTGCCCCTCCCTCCCCCACAGTACAGCTGCAAAAACCACAGAGTACGGCTGTCTGAATCCCAAAAGGCTGTAAATCCTCCACGGTCGACTGGAAAACTCCCACAGTACGGCTTTAGAACCTACCACGGTAGGCTGTTATACCCCCTACAGTAGGGCAGTAGAACCTACCACGATCCGCATCAGGTTCCAGATCTCGGCCTGGCGCTGTTTCTGGAATCGAGTGACGATGTCCAGGCCGCGCTGGAGTCCCTCCAGCGTCTCTGTCAGCGGCTGGAACAGGGCCAGGGCGTACCTCTCCACCTTCTGCTGGTCACTGGGGGTACAGACGGGGTACAGAGGGGGTACAAGGGTGTCGGCGGCTGGAACAGGGCCAGGGCGTACCTCTCCACCATCTGCTGGTCGCTGGGGGTACAGATGGGGTACAGAGGGTGTCACAGGCTGGAACAGGGCCAGGGCGTACCTCTCCACCTTCTGCTGGTCACTGGGGGTACAGAGGGGGTACAGAGGGTGTCAGCGGCTGGAACAGGGCCAGGGCGTACCTCTCCACCTTCTGCTGGTCACTGGGGGTACATACGGGGTACAGAGGGGGTACAAGGGTGTCAGCGGCTGGAACAGGGCCAGGGCGTACCTCTCCATCTTCTGCTGGTCACTGGGGGTACAGACGGGGTACAGAGGGGGTACAGGGAGTGTTCAGGGCGTACCTCTCCACCTTCTGCTGGTCACTGGGGGTACAGACGGGGTACAGAGGGGGTACAGGGGTGTCAGCGGCTGGAACAGGGCCAGGGCGTACGGTTCTCCAGGGTATTACTATGAACGTCAAACCCCTTGAGACCCCACTTTTTTGCGATAATTTTTAAATGCGTCAACTTTCGTTGACAATATTCTGGCAATGTATGTTTCAGAACCTGCCGAAACTTTTATTACTAAGGTATTTTGACGCCAAACGATTATGGAAGGTACTTCTCATTCACTCGTAATGTTAAGGTCAATTCAGGCCCGGGCAGAGGCTTGCGCTCGGCCACACTCGAGCCCCGCCACCAGCGCCATCTGCTCTAAATGCCATCTACCAGCGCCCGCTACCGCTACCAGCTACCGCCCACCATCAAGCCTGAATGGAGCGAGAGACCGGTCGCCGGGCAAGGAGCGCCGGAGGGGTAGGGCGGAGCTTAGCGCTGACGTCATTACGTGGCTCCGCCCCATGAGCGCGTAGCCTCTACCCAAACAGCAGATTCGTTCCGTGAAATTTAACATTACGAGTGAATGAGAAGTACCTTTAATAATCGTTTGGCGTCAAAATACCTTAGTAATAAAAGTTTCGGCAGGTTCTGAAACACACATTGCCAGAATATTGTCAACGAGAGTTGACGCATTTAAAAATTATCGCAAAAAAGTGGGGTCTCAAGGGGTTTGACGTGCATAGTAGTCGTTGGTCGCTCGGCGAGCGGGAGGGCAACCAGTTCCGCCCCTGTATCGCGTGGCCCCTTGCTCCGCCCAGTTACGCACGAGCGTACTCCACGCCGCGTAGTAGCGTGGGGAGGGGAGGGTTAGAATGGTGGCATGTGTAGAGGCTAGAACCGGTTTCCACCGCCATGCCACCGTCCAGCGACATGGAGCGGGGTCAGTGACCAGGGCGCAGGGAAAGGTCAGAGGTCAGCTATAACGTAGAGCTTTGTGTCTCCCTCCCCTCCGCGTGTAACGACCGCACGACAGCGGCCGGCCGCCGATCAGGCTAGACATGTCAAGGTCACCCGCAGTCAACGGGCTCAGAGGGTTGGTCGAGTGTGCGTCCGTGGCTGACGACAGTCTCGCCATATGCTATGGTGCCGATAGACTAGCGTGGGTAATAGTTTACCCACGCTAGCGTGGGTAATAGTTTTCGTTCAGTGCATATGGCTGCTGGGGTGTGTCATCTTGATATGATGCTTTGTAACGTGTATGATACGCTTAAAACCTCGCTGGCAGTGGCCGAGAGGAGAGGGGGGGGGGGGCGGGGAGGTGGGTGCCGCCTCCACAGTCCACATGTTTATTTGTGTTGACTGTTGATAGCTGCGAGAGCTGAAATTTGGCCAGCGTGACCTTTGATTCAAGCTGAATTTTTATGACAGCAGCTGTATTTTCACCCTCGCCCATATTGGTGTTTTGCCAGCGTCTATCGTAAAGGGGGGGAGGAGGGTCCGTTAGACCCCTTTGCCGTTCAGCCCCTGATCGAGCTAGAGCTTCGCGGAAAAAGAGCGTGTCGCCCGTGACGAGAGGAGGCCGATGATACCCAATTTTAAGGTCCTAGGTCATTGGTTGACAGGTCAATATAAATCAAAAGTCGGGAGAATCGGGACCTGTTAGAGCTTCGTAAAGTGAAGCTGTTATAGGGTTTTGCGGGGTGCTGATCACAAATTTCATGTTACTTTTTATCACAGATGATGTTTTCGTGCAATTAGGCCAGGTCGGGTCAGGTCAGGTCAGGTCACATGTTACGAGGGAACCAAAACTACTTCTTAAATGTTCAAACGGTTTCTAAATGCGAAATCAACTCCAAAATCTACCTTAGAAACATGTAGAACTCGAAAGAGTGAACAAAAGTCATCAAAGGCCAGTGACCTGACTGACCTTCACGTGACCTTGATGCCCACTAGAATCCATGGGATCAACATCCTTTCACATGTTTGATCGCTTAAAGCCACAAAAAGACAATAAAACGCGCTCTACTCGAAATACGCCAAAACGCGATTCGCGATTCCGGCCAAACATGGTCTTGGAAAACAGGTCACAAGTCAAAGGTCTTTTGAGTCAGGGTCATACAAATTATAGAGTAGGCGTAATATTCATTAACTCGAGGGCACTGAAAGTTTCGTCGCAATCAGCCGCTTTTTGCGCGAGTTATTTGCGAAAAACTGAGGGTAGGAGGCAGGGTTTCGGAGTCGGAGTCGGAGTCAGAGTCGGAGTCGGAGTCGGAGTCGCCCGGAGTCGTGGCAAGCAGCCAGGAGTCAGAGTCGGAGTCGGAGTCGGTCCAGCTGCCTCGACTCCGACTCCGGAAAGTTAACTGAAGTCAATCCGTGCTATCACTTTTCAGCTGTTTTTAACCAGTTTCCCTACGGCAAAATTCGCTTCTGGTGATCACAAACAAGGTATTTTTCCTACATCTTGTTTTGTTCTGAAAAGCTAACATTGCATCTTACAAATTTCAATTTATGTCATAATTTAGTAGGCAAACATTTTGTATTTGCGTTATAACTTCTACTATTCAGTCTGTATATTTACTTTCTTCTTTTATCGCTCCGAAAAGTGCCTAACACAAACACAGACCGACATGATGGCGATACCCGTGGTCATGATACGGCCACACTCGTGCTTCTCGGCGGGTTTTCAAGCTGGTCGCCAGCCGCTGGTCTCTAAGACTAGGGAGAAATGGTGACCGCATGAACGAAACCGGAGCGATCTCCCGGTGCGCGAACAGGGTGTCCGGAAAGTTCTGGCGCCTCTTTTGGACGTCGTCTAACGCGCACTGTGATTATTGGACTTTCAACCAATCACCGCAGATATGAACCCTCGGTCACCGCTCAGCTAAGGGTCGCGTAAATATGACGTTGAATCGTTTTCAGTGCTAGGTATATGGGCGAAGATGCGCCTTGTCTCTGAGAGCCCGGTGCGGCTTGAACAAGGCGCGAGTTGCAGCGCGATGCGGCGTTTCCCGGCGAACGGTTGAGCAGGCAAAGGTGCATTCCGGATCGGAAATTTCTTAGAAAATATTATCACTCAGTTACGACCACGGTATGCCAAAGCTGCTGAGACTGAAGCAGCATTTCAGCGGCAATCGAAGAAAATCTGGGGTCTGATGGGCACAAATGTTCCATCATTTTCGTCAAGGTTACATAAATGGCTGACAGGCTGGTCCACGAGGGGTTCCTGGACAGTGGACACGACAATCAAGGCGACGTGCCCGAAGGGTCGTCGCCTTGATTGTCGACGAAAGGGTCATTTCGCACTTTAACAGCACGGAGCGCCCTCCAACAACGCCGCTGCCGTCCAAGCCAAACTGACAGAGGAGCTCGGCGGACCAGATCGCCGTGGTGAAATGAGATTAGGCCACCTTATTATCCCAGCCTTAACCCGTTCAACTAAGGCATGCTACGCGTTTTGCAGAATAAGCTCTCGGCCACCTCTCATCTCAGCCTGGAGTCGCTGAAGACTCGCATCATGACAGCATGGGAGGATAGGAATTGTCCTGCATCGTCAAAAGCCGCAGGCGTTTCCGCCCTTGCGTCGAGACCGTCGTCGGCACAGACGGTGGTTTCAATGAATGGGCACTTAGCAGAAGCATGTGGCTTGGTGTTCCTGGTCATTGTTTTGTTCTATTGCTGAGTATATATGGACCAAAGGCATTTGTTTCAAAAATGTTGAAAAGCGCCAGGACTTTCCGGACACCCTGTTGCAGGAGTTTTCACCAAAAAGTCCCGATCAAATTGAGCTAGCGAGTCGGGAAGCCACCAGTGGACTTGTGAGGACCTACCGAATCGAAGAAGCGATATGACCTCCTTGGGCCAGCTTCGTGGCCTGAATGGCTCTGCCCTGACCATGACCTGATGTGAACACATTAAATTGACCTCAACAAAAACAAAGCGTATACTATTCGACGCGCTTGAGCATGCAAAACTCAGTCGATGGTGCCATGATCTTGGCTCTGTAACCACTTATGGTGAAGTTGTTTACCAAAAAACGATCCCGCGACTTGGAGCACTTGTACTGACCTCAGAGTTTATCGGTTGACCTGAGACATTCAACTCGGGTACCAGTTGCTGCATCTCATACGACGCACGCGCTCAGTTTTATCCGCAAGGCGCTAGCTCAATTAGGGGCAAAAAGACGGAGAGGGGTCGTATTCGCCCCCCCCCTCGGCCGGGGCATATGTAGGAAACCCAAAATTCCGTTGAGGGTTAAGCACTGAAGTGATATATTATGATGCGAGAAGTTATAGGTCAAAACAAGTATGCACACGAGCGGGTGTGAATAAAACTGTGTTTGAGGTATGCCTTTTTTATTATACATTCGGTTTGCTTTAGTTATTGGTAAGAACAGATACAACCAAGAAGAGCGCCCCTGAAGAAAAGGTGGCGCACCGGACGGGTGCGATTTTAAGGTCTAAGGTCAGTCGGGGACCTCTAAGTTCGGATCAAGCGCTGCATGTTAGGGGTAAAAAAAATGGGGGGGGGGGGGCAAAAAAGCATCCCGATTTTGGCAGCATCGTCATGCTTTGTCACGGCACTCATCCACTTCCTCGGCCGAAATATTATTTCCTTTTTGTGTGAGTTCTGGCATAATCCCGCACATTATGCTGCATGTTGTTTGCCATGAAAAAAAAACAATGCATGTTCAGCTACGTTCTACGCAGTACGCACTAACCTAACCACCATCCCATCATCCACCACTAGCCACCATCCCGTTCTGTGCTCCCTTCCACCCCACACGAATCAGCCGAGATACTATTCACAGTAGTCAGTCGGGCTAGCGCTATCCTATCCTCCCTTCCTGACTGCACAGCGCTAAAACCCAGAGCCGAGACTTCCCGAGCGCGACCTCTGACCCCACGCGGTCCGAAGGGTCGGCCGATGCCTAAGGGCGCGCCGCGCGCCGGCTACCCGGATAGCCTCTGCCGAGTCTCCCTTTCATACACCGTTTACTACGCGCTCGATTCATTCATGATTCTGTGTTTCCGCGCTCCTCTCGTTAGATGGCTCTACTAATGTCATAGGCGATCCCAGGAAGATTGCGGCCAGAATACCCCAAACGGCAGAAAATGAGGTATTTGGTGATTATCTCGGAAAGTATTTGGCATACAACGATGCAATTTCACAGTCTCGTGGTAAATGTGCATACACATAATTCGGGTTGATACTTATGCATTTGAACATTACATAGGACCAGATATGTCCGAAAAAGCAAAACCAACAAGACTTTTACTGGAGAGCCGTACCTCTCCACCTTCTGCTGGTCACTGGGGGTACAGACGGGGTACAGAGGGGGTACAAGGGGTGTCAGAGGCTGGAACAGGGTCAGGGCGTACCTCTCCACCTTCTGCTGGTCACTGGGGGTACAGACGGGGTACAGAGGGTGTCACAGGCTGGAACAGGGCCAGGGCGTACCTCTCCACCTTCTGCTGGTCTTTGGGGGTACAGACGGGGTACAGAGGGTGTCACAGGCTGGAACAGGGTTAGGGCGTACCTCTCCACCTTCTGCTGGTCACTGGGGGTACAGACGGGGTACAGATGGTGTCAGCTTTTATAGTGTATTCCCCAGGCCACTCTGTAGCACATTTCCACACACCATTCCTTAGTGTATTCCTCCATGATAGACCACACTCCTCTGTAGTGTATTCCCACACTAAACATACAGCACTGTGGTATATTCCTCTAACTGATCAGCCCCTCTGTAGGATATTCCCCGGCCCCCACTACACTCTCTTATGCGCGCACCGCGGTAGTATATTACCCCACCCACCTGTAGTACCTTCTCACACCCCTCTGTAGTATATTCCCCTACCTCTGTAGTATACTCCCCTACCACTGTAGCATATTCTCCACCTCTGCAGTATAATCCCCCACTCACCACACGGCCTGGTGTAGTATTTGAACGGCTGATCACGGTGTATTCCCCCCACTATCTACACTGCCCTGTAGTGTATTTCCCCACTCACCACACCCCTCTGCAGTGTAATCCTCCTACCACTGTAGTATATTCCCCACCTCTGCAGTATAATCCCCCGCTCACCACACGGCCTGGTGGACGTATTTGAAGGGCTGATCGCGGTGTACCAGGAACTTGGCCACGATCCGTATCATGTCCAGATTGCTGGAGCAGCGGCTGCGCTGTTCCTTCGGTCGGCGCCGGTGGCTGTCGTAAGCCAGACACGCCTTGTTGTAGCTGGGGGGGGGGGGGGGCGGAGGTCAGAGAGAGGTCAATCAGTGAGGGTCAGCAGGGAGTACAGACAGGGTCAACGGAGGTCAGAGGTGTTAGCTGAGGTCATCGGTTTGTGTCCCCAAATCTCCCTCTCTTCTATAAGGACCCGGAGGTCGTCGGGCGTGTGTCTCCAAATCCCCCTACTCTACTCACAACACCCTGAGCTCGTCGGACCTGTGTCCCCAAATTTCCCCACTCTACTCACAATGACAAGACCTTTAGCTCGTTGGGCTTGTGTCCCCAAAGTCCCCCACTCTACTGACAACACCCTTTGACTCGTCGGGCTTGTGTCCCCAAATCCCCCCTCTCTACTCACAAGACTCGGAGGTCGTCGGGCGTGTGTCTCCAAATCCCCCTACTCTACTCACAACACTCTGAGGTCGTCGGGCGTGTATCCCCAAATCCCCCCTCTCTACTCACAAGACCCACAGGTCGTCGGGTCTGTGTCCCCAAATCCCTCGGCTCTACTTACAACATAATCACTACTCAGATCGTCGGGCCTGTGTCCCCCCCCCACCCCCCACCCCCGGCTCTACTCAAAAGACGCGGAGGCCGTCCGGTTTGTGCCCCTAAATCCCCCGACTCTACTTACAACACCTTGAGCTCGTCGGACCTGTGCTCTCTCTACTCACAAGACTCTGAGGTCGTCGGGTTTGTGTCCCCAAATCCCCCACTCTACTCACAAGACTCTGAGGTCGTCGGGTCTGTGTCCCCAAATCCCCCCTCTCTCTACTCACAAGACCCTCGGCTCGTCGGGCTTGTGTCCCCAAATCCCCCCACTCTACTCACAAGTCACAAGACCCTCAGCCCGTCGGGCCTGTGTCCCCATAGTCCTCCACTCTACTCAAAATGACAAGACCTTTAGCTCCTTGGGCTTGTGCCCCCAAATCCCCCAGCTCTACTCACCAGACCCTCAGGTCGTCGGGTTTATGTCCCTAAATCCCCCGGCTCTACTCACCAGACCCTCAGGTCGTCAGGTTTGTGTCCCCAAATCCCTCGGCTCTACTTACAACATAATCACTACTCAACTCGTCGGGTCTGTGTCCCCAAATCCCCCGGCTCTACTCACAAAACCCTTCAACTCGTCGGGTTTGTGTCCTCAAATCCCCCGGCTCTACTCACAAGACTCGGAGGTCGTCGGGCTTGTGCTGGCCGTCGGGGAGCCTCTGCAGCTCTGCGCCCTGCCGTCGGACCTCTGTGATCTGCGCCGTCAACTGCTGGGCCTTCTGGCGGTGCTGCTCGAGCCGACGACGGACGTGGTCGCCGGCCTCCCGCCAACGGCGGTACGCGTCATCAGAGGCTGCAGGGGGAGGGGGGAGAGTCATCAGAGGCTGCCGGGGGGGGGGGGGTCATCAGAGGGTGCGGGGGAGGGGGGGGGCGTCATCAGAGGCTTGGAAGGGGGAAGGGGGCGTCAGCAGAGGCTGCAAGGGGCGTCAGACGGGGAGAGGAAAGGCGTCATCAGAGGGGAGATAGGCGTCATCAGAGTCTGCGGGGGGCGTCATCAGAGAGTGCGGGGGAGGGGGCGTCATTAGAGGCTGCGGGGGAGGGGGCAGTCATAAGAAGGGAAGGGGAGCGTCATCAGAGGATGGGAGCGGGGCGTCATCAGAAGCTGCAGGGGAGTAGCGTCATCAGGGACTGGGGTAGAGGGGGTCATGGGATCAGAGGTGAAATTATGGGAGATTGACAATTGTAATGGAGGCAGGGTCATGGACGGACGCCATGCGAGGGAGTTTTGAAGGACAAATCAAGAGAATTAGATGCCGGAATCAGAGTCGAAGAAGATAATTACGAGCGAGCGAGCGCAGCGAGCGAAGCGAGTCTTTTCAATATAACGGAAAAATCTCAGTATGAGCGGCCCGGCCCGGCCCTGTCCGGCCTGTAACGCTTTTGAGAGGCTTATATCTCAGCAACCGCTGGACCGATTGGCCTGCGGTCTTTTTTGCTGGGTAGCCCCATCCCTTCTACCCCGTAATTGACCACTTTTGATGCATCTCAGTGACCGTCGTGGCACGTGCCACGTGAAAAGTCAAGGGTGTTCAAGCTGTTTTGCAAAAGTAGTGATTTTGAGAGGCTCATATCTCAGCAGCCGCTTGGGCGATTGACTTGCGGCAATTTTTATAGGGTAGCTGCATCCTTTCTACCAAAAATAGGATACTCTCGATGCATGTGGGTCACCCCCAGTGCACGTGCAAAATACAACAATAAGAGGTGTCAAATTTGTTCCCATTTTAATAACTCGGTAATTACTCAGGCGATTTCGCTGAAACTTGGCATACAGGTAGGCACCCACCAGGCAATGCATTCCCATGTGTTGCGGTTAAGGTGCTACTGCACGTGCGCACGTGCAGGAGGCGCTTCCAGATCTCGAGAACGGCTGGGCCGATTGCGCTCAAATTTGGTACACGGTTGGAGACCGGTTAGTAGGGTGCCGTGCAAAAGTCAGTTTGGACCCCGTTTGCACGTGCGCACGTGCAGAATGCCGCTTCCAGATCTCAGGAACGGCTGGGCCGATTGCGTTCAAATTTGGTACACCGCTAGCGACCGGTTAGAAGGGTGCTTTGCGCAAGCCCGTTGGAAGTACCCTCTCGCCCTTCCGCGCGTGCAGGGCTCACTATCTCGCTCGCTCGTTCTTCGCCCAAAAGGCGTTTTACTGGTAAGGATAATGCGTAAATGCAAAGGTTTGAGCGTAGAGAGGTAGCGGCAATATCATTGTAATATGATGGCTTATTCAAGACAGATGACCTGCAACGAATGAAACCATTTTATCCAGAACTTCAGCGTTTCAATAGGCAAGCATGCATAACATCATACATCAATCGAACACAAATTCACGCAGATGTGAATAAGACAACTTTCCGCACAGATCGTCAAAACCCGTTGTCGGGGGCGGGTCTCGAACCCGCGACCCCTCACTCACTGACTCCTCCGGCTGCCGCCTGTTTGAGGTAACTGTCCTCGTCACAGGCCAGAGAGGCGAGGAACAGGTCCGTTGCCGCCTGGAGACGGGAGAGATCGGAGACGAGGCGCTCCGAGAGACGGGAGAGACGGGACAGAGACATCGCCAGAGACATCCTGCGGGGGAGACAGGGGGTCAGGGAGACTATACGGGAGACGGGACAGAGACATTGCCAGAGACATCCTGAGGGAGAGAGACAGGGGGTCAGGGAGACTATACGGGAGAGACAGGACAGAGACATTGCCAGAGACATCCTGAGGGAGAGAGACAGGGGGTCAGGGAGACTATACGGGAGACGGGACAGAGACAGCGCCAGAGATATCCTGTATGCATGTATGTATGTATGTATATTTGCTAAAATCCATCCATAAGACATGAATTTTCAGGAGTTGCGTCATACAGGTATGCCATGAAAACGAATAAGGAGAAAGTGGGTTAGGGGCGCCTGTAAAGGAGACATGAGGTCAAGGAGACGAGCAAGACATAATCTGTGGGGACATAGGCCAAGTGCAGGGGCAGAGAAACAGAATACTTACATACCGGGGTGAGTGTGCTTCTTAAAGCCACATGAACAGAACATATTGTTCCACACTATAAACTATTAAAAGACAGAAATGATAGATAGATATGATTCAAAAATTCCTTGTCCGTTTAGTCACTGCGTGACCCCTATGAAATGTTCCTATCGTTCGGATGCTTGAATAACGTCGTGCTAAATTCATTTTACCCATATCCACCCAGTGGTGGTCGACTGCCTCAGATACAAACACCTTGTAGCGACAATAGTTTAGCTGATGTTCACCAAACCAAAAGCGCGCGCCACCGCTATCCCCACAGCCGGGGGCGCCGGACTCACATGTGCACGTGTCGCGCCCGCTCCCGCAGGTTGAGGAGCTCCATGTTGCGCTGGATCATGAACACCGACTGGGCGTATATGGCCCGCTGTGGGGGGGGGGGGGGCCTCGGTGACTGAGCAGACCGGCAGCCGGCGCCGTTCCGTTATATAGTTACATACAATAGCCGCGGTATTACAGATACAGCGTGCATTTGGCGGTTTTTTTGGTTCAATCGTGTTATTGGCGATAGCCGGCACCCCGGAGACAGGCGGAGAAAATTGTCACTCCTCTGCAAGATGATCAGACACTTTTCATATACAGACTCATGGTCAAAGACAAGCTCTACCAGCAATTTTGCATAAGTGCAAACAGTACCGACGCTCAAGTAGTGTATTTTCCTCCAGCTGTAGTGCATTTTCCACCTGTCTGTGATATTCTTAGGTGTTGTTTTTATCCGCTGGGACTGAGAGCGTGAGATGATGTTTTTCGTAGTCCAGCGTAGATGGGTAGCCATACGGCTTCCACGGTTGACAGTGATGACATCAGTCATCTTTTGCAAGCTCGTTAAAGATTTAAGTACGGGGATTCGAGCCCGGGCCTTTGGATTAGCGCTCCAATGCTCTACCTCTGAGCTATATTTCTCACCTGTCTGTAGTACTCTGGCCGTTGTTCGGTGTTCGATAGCATATCCCGCACCAGAGGCGGCAGGGGGACCACCTCCGAGCTCGGAGTGCCGTCCCCGCCGGCACCCGCGTTGAACACGTACAGTACCCACTCCGTCTCCTGGGAAATACACCACGGAAGGTTACTGAAAAAAATACACCACTCAGCCTCCTGGGAAATACACCACGGATGGTTACTGAAAAAAATACACCACTCAGCCTCCTGGGAAATACACCACGGAAGGTTACTGAAAAAATACACCGCTCAGTATCCGGGAAATACACCACGGATGGTTACTGAAAGAATACACCACTCCGTCTCCTGGGAAATACACCACGGAAGGGTTACTGAAAAATACACCACTCCGAATAAAATACACCACGGAAAGTTACTCAAAAATACACCAATTGAGCCTCCTGAGCAGGCCGCTGCGGAGTCGATGGATTTTCGATGATTCCGACTTCAACACCGACTCTGATTCTGGCTCCGGTTGCCAAAATCAACCCCGACTCCGGTCAGAGCTGTCGACTCCGACTCCGACTCCGACACCAACTCATCAGCCATGCGGAGTTAGTGGAGAATGCCCCACTCCCCTCTCCTGAGAAATGCATCAGGCAACGGGGAGCTCTCTAGATGCATACAACAAACAGACAGTGGTTAGTCAGGAAATACACCACAATACTGAGTGTTGTCAGGAAAGACATCGGACAAGTACAGCAGACTGAGGATGCTAAACGAAAAATACACCAATCAGGCAGATCTGCAGGCAATTTAGCAAATCACGTCTAGCTTGGAGCAAAACAAAAATATATTTCAATCGCATTCGGATGTAAAGATACTCGACACAAATGAAAGAACCCTGTACGACCGACTAATATAATACAGTGTGTACAATAGGTGGGCGCTTTGGTTCGGCGTGCCCTGCCTGGCCTGAGCCACGGCCCGGCCAGTACCTATCGTCGTGAGAAGAGCAAGGTGGCTTGTACTCACACATTCCGATGGCAACACAAAAGAACAATGTGAATGTAAGGCATACCCTCTCTCAAACAGTGTATGTGTAAGTACCTGTACCTCCGGAGGGCCCAGCACTGCAGTGCAGACTGGGAAGGGGTTGTGTCCTGTAGTAGAATATACCACACAATGTCCTACCTACGGCGGGGCCCAGCACTGCAGTGCAGACTGAGAGGGGTCGTGTCCTGTAGTAGAATATACCACACAATGTCCTACCTCCGGGGGCGCCCAGCACTGCAGAGCAGACT